>NC_030683.2:44537857-44837857 GCF_000004195.4 Xenopus tropicalis | reverse complement strand
GCATATCTGGCTACTATGGTGCATTATTGACCAGATTATATAAGAAAAACATTGCTGTAAATATAATTCCTTTACCTTTTCTACTAAAATTGAATTCTGTCTAATATAATAACAATATTTTATGCCACATCAGTGACCACTGCCAGTCATATAGAACGTGAGTTGGTTTCAGGACTGTGTGATTTATCTGTTTGACCTGTATGATTTCCTTCTGAATTCTTCTAATAGAAGTTGGATAAAAGGCTGGTTGACAGGTAATAGTGAAGATGATGCCTGCATGGGAGCAGCTTTATTGTTATATTCTCTGGCTCCATTCTCAGACAAACTTGGCACATATTTCATTTGCAGAAATTGTTGTTTACCAGGATTTTTTTTAGGGACGCAGAATCACAAGCATGTCTTGTTTGTTTTGTTTGTTCATTCTCTCACTTGTTCTGAACTGATTTCTGTTCACCACTAAAGTACTAAAATGAGGTCTCCGTCTGCAGCCATGCCAGGGATTCTGTAAAGGAGGCTTATATGAAGGCAAGAAATCCCCCTAGGATTATGGGACAGAAACATATGTCTAAGTACTGGCAGACAGGCCCCCGGGCTACAAGCTGCTTACAAAAGCCGCAGTGGGTGAGAGTGCATTTAGATTAAAGATGGGTCTGGTACAGAGGAAAGGCTACAATACAGTAAAAGCTTGTTGCCTTTGTCTCTGAAAATTCTACAACGTATCTTATTTAGAATCACTTAACTGTCCCTCTCAAAAGCTGGAAATCTACAGGCATTCCTTTGAAAATACAAAATATTTATCACAGACCGGTTAAAATCTACTGGAAGTTGTTTAAATGGTTTATCTTTCATAATTGTCAGTGGCATTGTCTGTCTGATTGTTTGTTTGTTGGCTCAGAACAGTCACAATATTACACTGTAGATCAGTGCTGTCCAACTGGCGGCCCGCGGGCCGCATGAGGCCCTCGACCCCCCTCTGTGTGACCCCCCACCTGTCTGGCTGCTTTGATGGCTTAATTTGTGTAAGCTTTAAATGGTATCAGTACTGAGATTAACTGGCCCCCTGCATGGTTCTCACCTCAGATTCAGGCTGTAATCCCTCTGTATTGTTTAAAAATGTAATCCCCTTTGTTGTTCACACCTTTTAATCTCTGCATTGTTCACCCCCTGCAGTGTTCACACCTCAGGCTCAGGCTGTAATCACCCACATTGTTCACCTCTTCACACCTCAGACATTGTATGTACTGCTTGGCCTATGCTGCCTGTGTATAGGCAACATGGGGTAGGCAGAGTATGGCACATAGGCAGCATAGGGCAGGGAGGGTATGGCACCCACAGGCAGCATAGGACAGGAAGAGTATGGCACACACAGGCAGCATAGGACAGGCAGAGTGCTGCCTGTGTGTGCCATACTCTGCCTGTCCTATGCTGCCTGTGTGTGCCATACCCTGCCTGCCCTATGCTGCCTGTGGGAGGTGAACCTGGCAGGGGTTTGTTCTGGGAGTTTGTTAGCAGTTGGAAATAGCCATTAAATGGTCCCTAAGGTGTGTAATTATGTGCTGGGGGTTGCTGTGCTATCCACAGGTGAGGAGGAGGCACATGGATTTAAGGGTGTGTCTTAATATGACATAATATAATTCTTTAACATATGAATGATGGTTGATATCCCTGCAGCGACCATTGTGATACAATGGGTGTGGTTTGAAGTGGGTGTGGTTTAAAATGGGGGAG
Organism: Xenopus tropicalis; assembly: GCF_000004195.4. Lineage (NCBI taxonomy): Eukaryota > Metazoa > Chordata > Amphibia > Anura > Pipidae > Xenopus > Xenopus tropicalis. The sequence continues at coordinate 44,836,129 of NC_030683.2, read as the reverse complement.
TAGCCAAAACTGGCTTCCATTAGCGGCCCTCCACCATGTATGCGAGAGAAATTCCGGCCCTCTGCACCGCAGAAGTTGGACAGCACTGCTGTAGATAAATCTAGAGTTAACCTGTTATCCACATTTGCAGCAGTAGAGTACACAGTGCGGCCTCATTTGCTAAGGTAAGTGCTGAATAATAATTAAGGCTGCACCAAATTCAGGATTCAGCTGAATCCCATGCAGAATCTCAAAACATTTTACAGCATTAGGATTTGTTCAGATCAATATTTAGACAATTTTACATCTGTGAAGTTCCATTAATAACAGTAGTATCAACTCACAGCAATAAACATGGCAGGATTTGTATTCTCTGTTATTGGAGTGATGAAAACAGACTCTGGATTGGTTACTGCAATTAACACATGAATTAGTAAATGAACATTATCATTCATGTGTGTGTGTGTGTGTGTGTATGTGTGTGTGTATGTGTGTATGTGTGCGTGTGTGTATGTGTGTGTATGTGTGTGTATGTGTGTGTGTGTGTATGTGTGTGTATGTGTATGTGTGTATGTATGTGTATGTGTGTGTGTGCGTGTGTGTGTGTGTGTATGTGTGTGTATGTATGTGTATGTGTGTATGTGTGTGTGTGTGTGTATGTGTGTGTGTGTGTGTGTGTGTGTGTGCGTGCGTGCGTGTGTGCGTGTGTGTGCGTGTATGTGTGTGTGTGTGTGTGTATGTGTATGTGTGTGTGTGTGTGTATGTGTATGTGTGTGTGTGTGTGTGTGCGTGTGTGTGTGTGTACCAGATGCAGAGCTGTCAACCAACCCCATGTCATGAGGAAGATAATGATCCTCTCCAGGCTTTTTTGAGACCTTATTTCATCTTATCGTTTAGTGTGAAATGGAATTCAGGGCTAAAAAAAACAGTAATGGATCATTATCTCCTTTGTAAAATGGGGCTGTGTGACAGCTCTGCTGATGCACAGTTGCCAATGACACTATTGGAATATTTGCTTTTCATCGTTACATTAATGAAGTCTAGATTCATCTTCTAATTGTCTCTTATGCTAAACTCTGATTTAAGGCAAATAATCTCTTCGCTGTCTGGTTCCAAAGGGTTAAAGGGAAGATGCAATTTATACAGAGTAACAAAACAAAAATAGGAGAGAGCAATAAAGTCCTTAGATTCAGGAAACAATACAAATATGAATAATGTCATTAATGTTTCAGCAAATCAACTCTGGAAACATTCCATGCATTAGAAATGAGTTCTGGCAAGAAGAATGTTTTGTTGGACTCCCAATTTACTTCTATGAATGGCAGGATTTAGATTTGGCTTTGTGAACTGTAAACCGTGAAGTTATGATTTCTGGGCCAAAGTGTAAAGGGGAACTTCACCAAGCGACCAGTCTGTTTTAACTTTTTAACAAATCCACTAATTGTTAAGAGTCTTAATATCTCAAAATTCTGATGTCATACAAAGAGATAAGGGCACAAATTGGCCAGACTGGGGCCCATACAATTCAGTTGGAGTTTCCTATAGAGTGCAATGAGCATCATTTAGACCAGTGATCCCCAACCAGTGGCTCAGGGGCAACATGTTTCTCACCAACCCCTTGGATGTTGCTCTCAGTGCCCCCAAACCAGGTAGTTATTTTTGAATTCCTGACTTGGGGGCAAGTTTTGCAAGATTTACTACCACATAAAGCCCCCTGTAAGCCGATAGTGTGCATAGAGGCTGCCTAATAGCCAATCACAGCCCTTATTTGGCACCTCCATGAACTTTTATTTATTATTTATACTCCAAGTCTTTTTACATTTGACTGTGGCTCACATGTAAGAAAGGTTGGGGATCCCTGATTTAGATAGTAACAATATAGATAATTAGAGTATTATGTAAAATTAATTTAGTTTGCACCAGCCCTAGTTACCAATAACAGCCAATATGATGTTTGCTTTCCAAATGGGGACCAGTAAATGCTCAGATCTCACATAGAAAATTACCAGCAGGTACAAAACATGTCAGGCTTATGAGGAATGTGGAATAAATACATTGAAATGCATTTGAGTGGTTTTCCCATGCGCATGACTTTGCTGTGCTATTTTGAGACAATTTGCAGTTGGAATATGAACAGGAGAGGCCTAAATAGATATCTAAGTAATAAAAGGTAACATTGTCAATACAATTGTAGCCTCACAAAGCAATAAAAAATAATCATAAGTAGACAATTAATTAAAACCACCCCTTTAAGACCTTCCCCTTAGGCTACAGTTTGGGGGCATGGCACCTGCAGCACCAATATAGTGGGTGAGGGGACCGCCTTCATACCTTTCTGTAAACTTTGAAAGCTGAAATGATTTTAGATTATAGCTCACCTTTAAGTGGAAGGCTTGGCGCATTAGATCCTGGCCATTGATTAACTTTGAGGAGAAGACTTAGGGGCTGATTTACTAATCCACGAATCCGAATCCCGAATGGGAAAAAATCGGATTGGAAACGAACAGTTTGCGGCTTTTTCATATTTTTTGCGATTTTTTTCGTCGCCGTTGCAACTTTTCCGTGAATTGTCGCGACTTTTTCGTAGCCGTTACGACTTGCGCGAATTGTCACGACTTTTTCGTATTGAAGGCTAGTAAACGGCGGGCAAACCTTTCCGATTTTTTCGCGACGGTTACGAAAAAGTTGCGACAATTTACGAAAAAGTCGCGACGGCGGCGAAAAAAATCGCAAAATACCAATCAATACGAAAAAACTCATTCGGGCACTTTCGATCCGTTTGTGGATTAGTAAATCGGCCCCTTAGTATATATTGTGTAGCTATGAGTGTTTGAAGCTAGATTTTAGGCATGCTCATTCGGGCAATATTGCATAATTTGACCGGTAAATGTAACCTGCTAGTTCTTAGAGTGTTCTAGTCCTGGTGCAACTAATCCTACCATATGCAAAGTTTAAATTTTTTTTTAAAGTTAAAGGGGTTGTTCACCTTTAAATTAACTTTTAGTATGATGCGGAGATTGCTATTCCAAGACAATTTGGTTTTCATCTTTTATTATTTGTGGTTTTTTAATTATTTTACTATTTGTTTAGCAGCTCTCCAGTTTGGAAAATTAGGTATCTGGTTGCTAAGGTCCCAATTACCTTAGTAACTAGGAACTAACTAGCAAAGGTAGAGTTGCAACGAGAGACCGGAATATGAATAGGAGAGGGTCTGAAAGATAAGTAACAATAACAATACAATTGTAATAGCTTTTTTGGCTGCCGGGGTCAGTGACCCCCATTTGAAAGCTGGAAAGTGTCTGAAGGAGAAGGCAGAAAAAAGTTGCTTAAAATTGGCCATTTTACAACATATTAAAAGTAGGTATAAGATCAGAATGGTATTTTCTATCAAAAACTGAATATTCAGAGGATAATGTGGAGTTTGGGCTCTGCTATAAATCCCTTACCTAACATAACAGTTAATTTTTTTCTTCAGACCCAAGGCGCAGCTATAGGTACTGCCTGTGCTCCTGCATATGCTAACCTGTTTGTTTAGTAGTAACCTTCATGATTATCACAAAAATTGTCACATGGATACGCAAGGGGCCACATGTGAATTTGTAAATTTTTTGGAAAAATTAAATAAAAATGATCAGAATATTTTCTTTCCTTTTTAATTTAAAAACACAAAAGGGTTGTCTATAATATATGGTCAATTATACCCTCCCCATGGTTATGGAATCTTGAAGTTTTTTTAGTAGTCCTTTTTACCCTCTTCCCTTTTCCTCCCTTAATTTTTTCCTTTTAGGGTTATCAGACCCAACCAGTGGCTCAGGGGCTACATGTGGCTCACCAAGCCCTTGGATGTTGCTCCCAGTGGCCTCAAAGCAGGTGCTTATTTTTAAATTGTTGACTTGGAGGCAAGTTTTGGTTGCATAAAAACCAAGTGTACTGCCAAACAGGACCTCCTATAGATTGCCAGTTCGCATAGGATATTAGCCGGTGACCGCCCATATTGGACACCCCCAGGGTACATGCTTATGTTGCTCCCCAACTTTTTTATTTTTGGATGTGGCTCATGGGGATCCCTGGTCTAGGCTGTGTTACCTGCTTTACTGGCAAGAGCAATAGCTCAATCTGACCCAGAAACCGGTGCTGGAACCTCCACCCATAAAGGTACCAACACTACCAAAAAGTGACCTATGGCTATGGGGTATGGAGCACAAGGGAAAAGCTAAATGGCAGCAGCTTATCTATTAAATTGTACCAAAGAGTCAGCAACCAGGCTTAATAAGCTGCTACTAGGAAACTTGAAATGTGAAGCTGATTTCTAAAATGTAAAACCCAGAAAAAGATATTTGTGGTGTGTTATTTGAAGACAATAAGTTTTGGTGTGGTAATATGCACCTTTAAAGGGTAACTTAACTCCCATCACGTCAGCCTCCCTATGTAAACAAAGGATTTAATTTTAATTTATAAAACTCCAATATATTCCACAGGGCTGTGCATAACAGACAAACCAATATAGTAGGTGTTGAGATCTCTGTCTACAAGGGCTTACAATCTGTTTGAATGTCAGTAGGTAGTTATTGATAACTTGTGGCATTTGACATTTAGATTTGCAGCATCAAACCCTTGAATTCAAACTCCCATGCTTACATGTCCCCTCCCTCTGGGGAGGTACTTACTAGAGTTAAAAGTCAGCAATAAGGAGGGTGCAACTTCTTGCCTCCCAGCCTTTGTTGTTGCAACATTTAGTAAGCAAACAATGTCTGAAAGAAGATACTGACATTCAAAACTAAAAAAAACATAAATAGTACAGACGCTATACAGAACTGGTGCATTTCTACTTTTTTCTAGTTTTTTTTTACTTGATTTATAATAATATTATATTATTATAATATTAGTGATGAGTGAATTATTTTGCCAGGCATGTATTTGCAGTGAGATTCAGCATTTTGCCATCTGCAATTTTTTTTGTGAAACTGCAGCAAAAATTCGCTGAGAAAAAAAGTCATCAAGACAAAAATGCCCAATAACAAACCCATTTAGAGTGAGAAAAAAATGGCTATTGACTTTAATGCATAAAAAGTTGTCTGCAGCACTGAATTAACCCCATCTTCAATGATGAGCAAACATAAGGAAGACATACATAGAGACCTAGGGCGCAAATTGTTACATCTGGTTTTTCTTTATTGTTTTTCTTTTTACTTTTCTTTTCAATTGTTATAGGAACTTTAAGCCTTATAAAGTTTCTAACATACAATGCGACAAATGTAAAAATGAAGACAAATGTATCAACAAAACATGTAAAAAAAACTATTAAAAATAAAGTTTACAAAAAAGTTGCCTGTTGACTTCAACATGTTTCGCTAATTTTTCACAGCTTTGGCAATTTATTAGCAGTTTTGTGATTTTTTCAGGGTTGCAAACTGGGACAGATTCACTCAACACTAAATATTATATTTAATAATGTTGAGAAAGTGAGAAGTGGCTTCTTGGTGGGCTTTTGTCTACTGTTGCATAAGTAATGCTCCAGCAATGCCGTTAGGATATCAATCTGCTTCTTTCCATTGCAACTCTGTTCCCTGGGGGGCATCATTGTTTCTGTAGGCCAAGCTAATCCATGGAGCATGGATAACTACTCATTGAAAGTTATTCATGTGTGATAACCATATTGGAGTTAATATACTGTCTAAGATCATTACCTTCACAAAATCTCACCACTTTCCACTTTGGGTGACAGAGGATATTTACACATAAGCCTTCTGTTTTGGAGCTGGGATTAATTGAAAAAAAAAAAAAATATTGTAACTGTTCATGAGCAGTGTGCAGCATAGTTTGTGTATGGAAAAGCTTACTAAAAATCTAATTTGAAAATGAATTGGCTCTATCTGAGGTGACAGCACTGGAGCAGACTGTACCCCTGAGCCCCATCAGCAGGTGTTTCTGAAATCTGGAAATGATTTATCACTGGGTGAATCATTAAAGGACTGTTCCCAAGCTCTGTGATATTTGCTGAGCTTTAAATTACAATTGATTAGACTGATTACTTGGAAATCCCAGTGAAATAAAGACATAAATGTTTTGTATTGGTGGTTACATATTTTCTATCCAGTCTCCTGTTTATTGTTGCATTACTTGCCAAAAAGGTAATCATAATCTGTGTGCATTCAGCTTGCAGTTTTCCTAACAACATTGTCAGAAAGGCTTTATTTCTCTACGTTCCACAGGGAGAGGTCACCGCGTTTGGTCAGTAAGCAACGCAGAACTCATTTACTTTGAAATACAGTGCAGATGTAGAAAGTTTAATACATATATGAGAGCTGCTCTTTGTTTTTATACTGTATTTCAGAATGGGAGTTCATTTTCTTCTATACCACAAATATTTCCAAACTTATGATGGCCTTGTATCATTTTTTACATTTAAAATACTATTCCTAAAAAAATGTAGTTGTTAAAACCAAAATAATCTCATCTCATCGGAACACAGCATGTTCTTCCCCAATGTTTGGGAGTTGTGAGCTCTTTATAGGTCTCTGGGGATCCAATGACCAAAAGGGTAGTGTAGGGAAGCAGGGCATGATGGGGGTTGAGGACAACTGGCCCCCTTTGCCTGTGACTGGCTGGGCCAGTTAACAGAACAAAGGTGGGGGGAGAGTCATACAGGGGGACATAGTCGTACCTCAGCAATCAGTTTCAGATCAAACCTTGACAAAGAAAAAACAGTTGTATAGTGATATGAAGTAAATTCATATCAAGCCCCAGCTTGCTTGCTAAAGCCATACACAATACACAAAAAGCCTTACGTGTTTTGTGCCACAGGGGACACTTTGTCATAGGCTGAGTTTGAACTCAGAAACTCAAAAAACATTCACTATTTAAACCAGAGTTAACCAATCACATTCAAGAAACCAATGACCAATCAGAGTAAAAATGGCAATTAAAACATACATTTCTATTGGTTACAACAGAAAAGTTAAAACAAATGGGTAATTGTGTAAAGCTGCAAAGAACTACTTGCATACAAGAATGGTATCCATTAGGCACACTGTAAACATAAAGTTACTGGGGAAAAGGAATTGGCTTGGAGGTTGTTGGGTAAGTAAGGGTGGGGATGGGTTGCAGTCTTTACACTTAACCTGTCCGTTAAGAAGCCTTGAGTTTGCAGTGCAGTTTGGGACTCCAGTCCTTAGGAAGGATATCAATGAGCTGGAGAGAGTGCAGAGACTGCAACTAAACTGGTGAAAGTAATGGGAAAATGAAACTATTAGGATAAACTGTCACGGTTGGGGTTGTTTTTTCTGGACAAAAAGCTATTACTTTGGGACATGACTACTCTGTATAAATACATTTATGAGCATTATAGACTGATTTGGGGTCACATAGAAAGGAACCATGTCTTTGGGCTTGAGTTTGGGAGTCACATAGAAAGGAACCACGTCTTTGGGCTTGAGTTTGGGAGTCACATAGAAAGGAACCACGTCTTTGGGCTTGAGATTGGGAGTCACATAGAAAGGAACTATGTCTTTGGACTTGAGAAACTATACTTTAACTTGAAGAAACACATTTTTTTATTGCGAGGGCAGTGAGGTTGTGGAATGCCCATCTGGGTGATGTTATGATGGGCAGTTCTATTAATGCCTTTAAGAGGAGCTTGGATGACTTGATTCTTTACTGCTGATTCTTTACTTTTACAGCAACCTTCCTCTTTTATTTAGTTTTTATTTTCATTTAAGAAAAGTCCGTACAGTTGACAGTGAAATATTCACGACAGGATTCAAGGTGAATAGAACAAATAGAATATAATAGAACAATAATTGAAGATAAACCATAAAATTTAACATTAAAATAGATAGCAGAGCAATAATGAACTTTCACATAAAACAGTTGTCCATGTGTTATTAGCAGTAGGTATCAGCTTACATCAATGACACATATATCATTTTACTTAGAATATTTTGGTTTTGAATCAAAAGAATATAATATATATAATAAGAGAATAAGAATGCCAATGTTCTTCCAAAGTACTTGATCCTGCTGTTATTGTGTGTACTGTATCCCTTGTGTCAAAGTTGTGGGACCTATTGGTTCAAGCATCCTTAGTTGACCAACCTTTGTTCAGGGCGCCTCTTTGCTCAAGAGGTTTACAAATATGTATAGGAAAATATTGTTGTATGACCTATTCATCAGTAGAATATCTAATGGAACAAATAAGTGTTCAGCTCTAGTTTTCTAGATCTCAAGCTAAACTGGAATAAGGAACAATATCTAACCCAAGGTTAACTGAAACACAGACAAAAATGTATACAACAAGAGGTAAAATGGCAGACTTCATTCTTCTTACACGGTGACTCCCCAGATGAGATCATAATGATTTACTTTAATTAGCAGAAGGCAGACTTGTGATAAACGCTTATCAAAAAACATTACAGGTAAATTTCACACAGTTTCCAAGCTTCTGCCGGCCTGCTAATAGCCACATAGTATATTTGAATTGCTAATCCTTTCCCTGGTTTGTCTTGTGGCTAGCATAGTCTGCATCTGCTTTAATACTAACATTCTTTGAACATTTTAAAGAGCTGAAATGATTCCACATCACATGAAGATTAGTTTCAAAGTTAAAGAAAAAAGCAAAACACGTGATAAAGCTGGCGTTTGTGATAAATGCTTCCATCTGATTGAGTGAGCCTTCCGTTCCTCTGGAGGGATTAGATAAAAAGACACAGAAACGGCAGATTATCTTTATTTCAATATTTTATTTTTGTTTGTTTAGCGTTACACAGGGCCTTGGGCAATTTAAAATGAATGAATGCCTATCAACCATGACCAGTGCAAGCAATGTAACCAACATATGCTGTGGATTGTATTTTGAGTGAAAAAAAGAATTCATACAGCAAGAAGCCTGTTGTACGGTCCAATGAACTCCATGAATGATTATACTGGGAAAGATGATATTTCTATGGTTGCCCTGCACATTACTATTTTAGTCCTGTCTTAGTATTTTGAGAGGAGCTGGTTTATAAAAGGTAGAGGATGATGACAATAATGTGAAAGATTGTAGTTATATTTAAAAGATTATGCATATGTGGAGTGTAAACAGCGCTAGAAAACATAAGTTTAGTTCAGATATATAGAACATATTATTGACTATATAACAATTTGCAATACATTCTATATTGTTAAGGACTGACTTATGTAACAGAGAATCTTTTCTGGTTGAGACCTACAGTGGTGTGAAAAACTATTTGCCCCCTTCCTGATTTCTTATTCTTTTGCATGTTTGTCACACAAAATGTTTCTGATCATCAAACACATTTAACTATTAGTCAAAGATAACACAAGTAAACACAAAATGCAGTTTTTAAATGAGGGTTTTTATTATTTAGGGAGAAAAAAAATCCAAACCTACATGGCCCTGTGTGAAAAAGTAATTGCCCCCTGAACCTAATAACTGGTTGGGCCACCCTTAGCAGCAATAACTGCAATCAAGCGTTTGCGATAACTTGCAACGAGTCTTTTACAGCGCTCTGGAGGAATTTTGGCCCACTCATCTTTGCAGAATTGTTGTAATTCAGCTTTATTTGAGGGTTTTCTAGCATGAACCGCCTTTTTAAGGTCATGCCACAACATCTCAATAGGATTCAGGTCAGGACTTTGACTAGGCCACTCCAAAGTCTTCATTTTGTTTTTTTTCAGCCATTCAGAGGTGGATTTGCTGGTGTGTTTTGGGTCATTGTCCTGCTGCAGCACCCAAGATCGCTTCAGCTTGAGTTGACGAACAGATGGCCGGACATTCTCCTTCAGGATTTTTTGGTAGACAGTAGAATTCATGGTTCCATCTATCACAGCAAGCCTTCCAGGTCCTGAAGCAGCAAAACAACCCCAGACCATCACACTACCACCACCATATTTTACTGTTGGTATGATGTTCTTTTTCTGAAATGCTGTGTTACTTTTACGCCAGATGTAACGGGACACAAACCTTCCAAAAAGTTCAACTTTTGTCTCGTCGGTCCACAAGGTATTTTCTCAAAAGTCTTGGCAATCATTGAGATGTTTTTTTAGCAAAATTGAGACGAGCCTAATGTTCTTTTTGCTTAAAAGTGGTTTGCGCCTTGGAAATCTGCCATGCAGGCCGTTTTTGCCCAGTCTCTTTCTTATGGTGGAGTCGTGAACACTGACCTTAATTGAGGCACGTGAGGCCTGCAGTTCTTTAGATGTTGTCCTGGGGTCTTTTGTGGCCTCTCGGATGAGTTGTCTCTGCGCTCTTGGGGTAATTTTGGTCGGCCGGCCACTCCTGGGAAGGTTCACCACTGTTCCATGTTTTTGCCATTTGTGGATAATGGCTCTCACTGTGGTTCGCTGGAGTCCCAAAGCTTTAGAAATGGCTTTATAACCTTTACCAGACTGATAGATCTCAATTACTTTTGTTCTCATTTGTTCCTGAATTTCTTTGGATCTTGGCATGATGTCTAGCTTTTGAGGTGCTTTTGGTCTACTTCTCTGTGTCAGGTAGCTCCTATTTAAGTGATTTCTTGATTGAAACAGGTGTGGCAGTAATCAGGCCTGGGGGTGACTACAGAAATTGAACTCAGGTATGATAAACCACAGTTAAGTTATTTTTTAACAAGGGGGGCAATCACTTTTTCACACAGGGCCATGTAGATTTGGAGTTTTTTTTCTCCCTTAATAACGTAAACCTTCATTTAAAAACTGCATTTTGTGTTCAATTATGTTATCTTTGACTAATAGTTAACGGTTTTTGATGAGCAGAAACATTTAAGTGTGACAAACATGCAAAAGAATAAGAAATCAGGAAGGGGGCAAATAGTTTTTCACACCACTGTATATAATATGATTGTTGAATGTAAAAACTTGCTTTATTTTATTCTATGCATATTTCTTATACTCCAGTCAATAACAGTCAGGTTAGAATCCCTTCTCCTCTACCTGTTTACTAACATTAGGGGGCTAGTTACATATACTTACATTCTGAGAAAAGTATTAGGTATAAGTCTTAAGCATTATCAATAATTCCAGTTACAATTTTCTTTCCTCCTTTTCCATTTGCTCTATTCATCCTAAATAGCCTATAAATACAACTCATCCAACTTAATTTCATTCATTCCAATAGCTTTCGGTATTATTAACTCTTGCATTAAATTTAATGCTGCTACCATATTGTCCTGATTCTAATTTTGCCCCATGTACTTCCCCTGTACTGCTCTCTACTCTAACTACTTTGTCTATAGTTAAAAATCATCTCTACCCTACTAGGCTCCCTCTACAAGAAGCTGCCCCATTGCACTTAGGTGCAGCCCATGCATATGAAAATCAGCACATAATCATTCACAAATCCCTCTGACACTGCCTGCATTCCTTATTAAGGACCCTATAATGTCCACATACCTTTCTGTGTCCCTTCTTCTGTAAGACAAGTATTTGTAGACTGACATTAAAGGGAAAATATACCCCCCATTTGACATGAGCTCATTTCATTGGGTTTAAGCATAAAAGTTGGCTAAACACTGTCTGAGCTTCGAGATAAGTATAAATGTATTTTACTGTTACACAGACCTATTTGATGCCACAGATTGAAAGGAAACCATAAAAGCCTGTCAGTGCTTTATGCTGTCTCACTATAACACCTTGAAGTTGCTCTGCTTTCTAGAGCCTGTGCACCATCCACTATGAAAGCAGAGAGACTGCAAGTCCCAGAATTCATTGCTTTTCAATGGCACACTCTCAGCATAAGGCATCTTGGGAAACAGCTTGTTAGAGTCCTTCAATCTGTGCCATCACATACCTCCCAACTATTCTGATATTCATGGGACAGTCCTGATTTTAACAGTTCACCCTGCAGTCCTGGATTCTTATTAAAAAGTCCCTCATTTCCCTTTGATCTACTGCACTGAACACCAAAAAAGATACAATGTTTCTCAAACTTAATTAGATAAGTAGGCTATTGGCAGAGAACCGAGAATACTCAACAGGCAACACCTGCACTGAGATACAATTGTAACTAATAAGCTAAACAGGTCTCTTGGGAGAACCGAGACTTTCACCTTTTTTTAGCAAAACTGTAATAACACATAAAACAAGACCCCAAAACCCCCAGAAATGTGTTTAAACTTGAAATAATTTGCCAAATATTGTAAAATAGGAGTGGCATTTACCTGAGCTTAGGGACCAACTTACAATATACTGTAGATACAAAAATGGAAAATTCAATACCAACTTACCAGAATTTTCATTTCTTGGCTATCCATGGCAGCATTCACTCATGGGTTTAGTCAACCCATGAGTGAATGCTGACATGGATAGCCAGGGAAATATAAATGTCACAATACAAGGCTGATGAGTAAACAATACAAAGAATTATTCCATGGCAGTTCAGAAACCAGTGTAATTAGTATTACAATGTATTAATCGCCTCCATAGCAGAAAAAACAAATTTTCTGCTTGACAATTTGCTACAACCCCTAAGCTCATCTTCTCAACAGCTGCTCAGAGCCCACTGAGAATGTGAGTATCGCAGACACCTTCCAAGATACGGAGCTGTGGCAAGTTTAAAGGCCTGGATCATTGCTCCTATTGAGATGCGGAAACTTTAGGCTGGTGCCGTAAGTACAGTATATAAAGCATGGCATTATAGCCATATTCATTTTTAGGGTTTAGTTCTCCTTTAAAGAAATACTTCAGTAATCTTGAGAAATAGCTTCTGCCACGTTCTATAGAATGTTGTATTGTATGCTGTTTGCTTTCAGGACATGTTTGTATACCAACCAAAAAACAAAATCTGTCACACTGAATGGTGAGATTTATGTAGCAGTCTCACAAGGCCGGGGAGTAAGGTGAATCTCTGTGAAACAACCTGCTCTGCTCATTTCGTGACACAGGCAATCACAGCATGTTGGTGACAGACAGTTTTAACACATAATAAAATGAAATGTTTACAATGCTCCTAGAACATAAAAGGGATTTTAGTATCCCCCCTGAGTGGGTACTGAGCCACAAACGATCGCTGCATTCTCCTCTTCATTTTGTAAATAAGTTCTCTTCACACTGTTTATTACTTGAAATATCAGTCTACATCCTTTAGATTTTATATTCACAATCTTAATAAGATGTTTCATTGTCTTGCCTGATAGCTCTGTGACAAAGAGACTTTAGGGAGCTCTCTCTGTACTGTCCCAGTGATTCCTGTTCCAAGCTTTAACCAATTAAGCAAAAGAGAAAATGAAATATCCTGCATTAAAAAATCACTGTTATAAATAAAGTACCAAGACATTGTTAAAGGAAATCTCTATGCAACTTTCAATATGCAATATACAGTACATTCATTAACAATTTTCAGTGGTTTTCCATTTCTGTTCTCTGAACAGGAATCGGTTCTCCTCAAGTTCTGTTAAAGGGGTGGTTCATCTTTACGTTGACTTTTAGTATGCATACTTAGCAGTTGTTCAGTTGGTCTCCATTTTCTATTTTTAATAGTTTTTTAATTATTTGCATTTCTCTTTAGATCATTTTTCAACTCTTAAATGGGGTCACTGACCCCAGCAGCCAAACATTATTGCTCTGTGAGGCTACAATGTTATTGTTATTGTTACTACTATTATTATTTATCTTTCTAATTCAGCCCTCTTCTATTCACAATCCTGTCTCTCTTTCAATAGCAAATACATTGACATTGGTGCCCTTGAAAATAGGTAATATTTATTGTGCCACGTGGTAGACAGGGACATTCAAATGAGCTAGATTTTTATTAAACATAAATAAATCAAATAATGTAAAAACATAAGATGTTGTTTGTATTACTTTGTGGACCTTGTGACTGTACATGGACATCTGTGTATCTGTAAATACTGCAGCTCTGTAATCTAGAGGGTTCATGTACCAAATGCGCTTGTGAAAAGTAAGTTAATTTCCAAGTAGGAAAAAGGGTCAGTGGAGACCCTAACAAACATCAGTACAAACTGTTCAAATGTAACAAACTAATATAGTTAAAGCTCCTATGTGGACTCCTATGTGGAGCCAGTAGTGATGAGTTGGTGCGAGTGTCATTCATGCCACTCTGTAGCAAAGTGCTGCCGTGTTTATGCATGGGTCTCCTGATATAGTTTTCTTCAGCAGATCTGCAATGTCCAGTTTAGACACAACCTTGGACACCACCCCAGATGATTTAGCTTTAGCAGATGCTGCATTATTATATTAAGGAGAATGCAAATTAAAATGTAAAAAGCATACTGCCCAATAGTCCTCCTATTGTTTAGTAAAAACGCCACACTTTTGGCTCACCTAATCAAATATTTACTCAGTCACACTTACTTCACATTTTCTAGAACAGGCAGCCATCTCTAAAAAGGTATTCTCCCTTCCTTTCCCTCCTTGCTTCATACTGCACATGTTTCATTCCCTCTCCCCCTCCCCTCTGCCAGATCCGCTTCTGATTGGCTGGTGGGCTTGTGTAGCTCAGAACAGCAGACAGGATCAAGTTACACACATTTCAGTGATGTTACTGGAGTCTTCACACTGCTGTAGGCTGCCAGCACCATATCTCAGAGAAGCAAGCAGGGATCTGGGAATTTAGATATGCAGTAAGTACTTAAAAAGAATGCCTTTAGACTTACATGTAAGTTATATTAACCTTTCATTGTCCTTTAAAGATGTTTATGACAAGGTGCAAGGTTTAAGCCCAATGTTTATGCAGACTTTGGAGAGGTTTCGTTACAAACCTTTCTGATCATCGTGGGTATAACATGAAACCCCCATTCACCTCTTCTAGATAATCAAACTCAACAGACATCTACTGCTGCTACCTGAAGAAAACAAAGAATTAATCAAGCATTTAATGACCATGTATTCCATCATCATCTGACTCTTTAACAGCTGGCTGTAGTTCCAGCGTTAAAGCGGCCCTAGACTTCCATCAGAGGGGGATTTGCTGTCAAAAAATCCTGAAAACCACTTTATGTGGTGGAAGTTGGGGACTTACAGATCTGCAGCACCTATTAAATAAGCGTGCATTCAAATTTTTTTAAAATGTGAAATTATTCCAATTAGAAGAACAAACTCAAAAATTGATAAAGAAGCCCATGAATGTAAAGAAGCTGCACCATGTAATAATGTAGCCACTCCAAATGAAGCCAATAAATGTTTCGCACAACCATGCACAGACCTGTTTCTCAGAAATAAGGAAGCCATATGGAATGTTTTTTACTCATTTCTAAGTGCTAACCTTTGCTTTCATTCCCTTATCTTTGCAATATATTTAGCAATTAATTTGCAGAGAAATAAGGGTTTTCTCACACACATTTTCTTTTTAAAATGTAAAAGAAGCAGATGCCACTGGCGAGCTAAGAAATTTCCACCTTGAGGTTTATAACACCCTCTTCATTGCAGCTGTTATTTTGAAAATTTAATGTAGCAACTTTGCTTAACTGATAAGTAACAGAAATGAATATTTATCTTGTTCCGTCATTTTAGAATCTTTCATAGTTCTTTTGAAAGTAGATACAACACCAGCAATCAGTGATCAGTGACTAAGCTATAGTTATCAATATCCAATTAGAACTGCAAAGAGTTCTAGCTTACAAGAAGGCATAATACCAAGCATGTGGCTATTATTGTGGGAATGAGGTACCATATCCCTGTGGTAGAATGTAGCATCAAATTCCTACATTGCCATGATTAGTACATTGGTTTCACTTCTATGGCTAATCAAACTTGCATGTCCTTTCAACTATATTTAGAAATCTGCATAATTAGTAATTTCTTTATGACCACAAATAGGAAAGTTGTGAAATATGGAACAATGAAAGTGCAACTGAACTGGCCAAATTAGCTACAAACATACAAAAGAGAGAGGATTGAACAATTCACATTATCTGACCCCCTGTTTTACTATTTATTAGTATGTATAAGTATGTATTAGTAATTTAGTATCTAGTAGTGCACATACTTTCAAAAACAGGTGTTTTTAGTTACAAACATATGGACAAACCACCATAATAAAGGTAAATCCCATATGGTGGTCCTAACTATTTTCCTCTGTAATCTGTCATAGGCTGGCACCTCCCTGCATGGTAGTATTAAATGGTATAAGTGTTTCCTGAACAAGGGACTGTGTATTTTGTACTGTAGCAGAGCTCCTCTGCAGGAACAATTGCTAAACGTCCATGTGGTTGTATCACCCTAAAAGAGACAATTTTCCAGTTTATTAAACTGGAAATTTACTGTTAAAGTTACAAGGAGCACATTTTGCCATACGTGCCATGGGCGTGTCATAAACAAAGTATAATCATTCACTTGTCAGTTTGTTCTACTATTATTCAATTGACTGGACTGGTTCAAGACTGTTAGAGAACCTCACCTGCTTCATTAATTTGGCCTTTTATCAAGTAACCACCCATCATGTTCATGACACACCCCTCATCAGCCACTTATTCAAGTCAGCATGTATTTCTCCCCTGCTTATTTGCTTCCCCTGCAGATCTCACCTACCCCATCTTCTCCCTTACTCCTCATATGCCCCTTTTCCCTTGCCTGAGCTTGAGGTGTGAACACTCCAGGGGGTGAATAATGCAGGGCTTAAAAGGTGTGAACAACACAGTGGATTGCCATACCATTTAAAGCTTACACAAAGGTAAGCCATCAAAGCAGCCAGACAGGTGGGGAGACACACAGAGCACAGAGGGGGGTCGTGGGCTGCATGCCAGTTGGACAGCACTGCCTTAGGGAACACTTTTCAGCTCAAAAACCTCATTTTCTTCAGTTATTTGTGACTGGAACTATGTTTGGCCCTGTATCAGTACTGTAGAAAAGTTTGTACAGGTATAGTGCATTTAGCACTCGGCATGGAGTCAGAGGAGTTACTAATTTACATTAGTCATGACTTTGCATAAAGTACAGGACTTGGTTAGTTGTGTACCAAGTTGTATACAAGAAGAACCATATGTCACTAATAAGTATAATTCTTCATGAGTAATTGAATTAATATTTAAATAAAAAGTCATAGTCACAAGTGTGAGTCTTTACTAACTGCAATGACATCTCCAGACCAAGTAGAATGACATTGGTTGAATTAATCAAATAATTAATTTACTATGTTAAGTTTAGGAACAGTTCCTAACACATCATAGTTCCTAACTAACCTAGAACTGAAATACCATTGTATGGATGAAGAAAATATGGAATTTGTGCCAACTTCTGTTTGGGCATTCTGTTTAATACATGTATGTTAGGTTTTTGGCCCTTGGTTGCAAGCTCCCCTATTAATACCTTAATAATACAAATCCTTCTTTTTCAGTGAACTGATTAACTTAACATTTTTTACAGGTGAAAAAAATGTTTTGTTTTTGGATAAAAGTTTTGCCCAAAAGTACCCCCATAAGCAATCATTATTATGAGAGAGAATGTCATTCTTGATCAATAAAAGGAATGTTGATTAAACCATTGCTGCATCCTGTTTTATACTAGAAATAGTAATGAGAGCTCAGTTTATGGCATTGTTGCTGTTTAGTTAAAAAATGGTTTCCTGTGCGTTCCATAATCCACTTATACAGAAAGTGCACCACTTGCTACAATGACGACCTACATTTAGTTGGATATAATCCCTCTTACTACTACTATCCTAGGGAGGATTTACCTGCTTTTAAGGAACACACATACAGTATTTATAATATGAATTCAGAGTAAGTCATTTGTGGCACTGAGCAGAGTAGTCAAACTGAAAAAGATATTTTGGCCCTGGAATAGCACTAGTCACTAGCGATGAGAGAATCTGTCCTGTTTTGCTTTGCCAAAAAATTTGCAAATCTTGCAGAAGGTTAGCAAAATGCTGAAAATTCTCAAAATGGCAAAAATGTTGTGTAGCAAGAAAAGAAATTTTGTAGGCGCACGACAATTTTTTTTTTTGCCGCAGGCAACATATTTTTTGTTGCGCTCCAAATGTTTCTGATGTGAAATATTACGCCATCTCATGAAACAATCTGACAATCGCGAAACGCGGAAATTCGTAGCAAATTCATGCCTGCCGAATAATTTTGCCCATCGCTATTAGTCACAGATTCTCAGAAGGTATAAAGAGATTGGAGAGGAGAGAGATATTTATCAAGGTAACACTGCACCAGCTTGTACTCCATCACAAATCCATTTCCTCACACAAGGCATTGTCAGTAATTCAGACCACTGGAAACAATTACATGTTGTATTACATGCTATTCAATTTCAATACTTGTCAAAATGTATTTGTTTTCACAGCTCTTATTTACAGCTTCTTGTGGTACAAATCTATATAACATGTAGATTATGACCTAGAATATTAACACACATTTTCTCTAAGGCATTTTCCTTGCTGCGTTCAATGACTGCACTAGATGAATAAGACTTTTAGTGGGGAATTCACAAAACTACTGCTGAGTACACAGTTTTTAAAGTGTCTGTTGTGAAATTGTAAAAATGTTGTAAGCACGACAAATTCACAAAGGATATCTTCTAGTTTTATGGATTTGTCATAATGCCGCAAATATTAGAAAGTGTTGTATGCATGGTAAATAATTGTTGTTTTTGTACTGTGAAAATGTTGTTTGTGCACCAAAAACTGTTCTCTATACAGACTTAACTTAATCTATCAACATTTTCCCTGACATTTTTGTTGCATTGGAGAAATATTGGTGTAAAAAATGTCTGTAAAAATGTTGTGGTTACGACTAATTTTCAAAAAGGCAATACATACGACAATAAAAGCCACACCCACTTTTTAAGATTTTTTTTTTGAAAATGGTTAGTAAAAATGAACAATGATGTAAAATTGGTCTGTGAATAAGTCGGCACAAATACAACATTTTATGTACCAACATTTTATATATCCCTTACCTAAGGATGAAGACACACAGAGCGATGTACACTGGGGAATTCAAGGCTTTGGTTTGTGCGTCCCAGAAATTATTCACTTTTTTGCATTTGTTATTTATTTATTTATTAATTTATGCTACAGGCATGGGATCCCTTACCCGGAAACTCGTTATCCAGAAAGTTCCGAACAGTGCCAGCCTGTTTCAATATTTATTTTTGTGCTTACGCCCTATGCTGAAGGTCTGGGGGCACCTGGACCCTCCTTTTATAGTGGTAAACGTACCCCCCCTTCATATAATTTTGGATGATTTGGTTGGAAAAGGAAACTTTCACTAGATGTTCAACTTCAGCTATCTACACATGTCTTCTTAATATCTGATGCAACTACAGACAGACTACAGACATTTCACCAACAACAAATTAGATTCTGATTACACAAGCAAAGATATAAATTTTATCAGAGTAGGGAAAATTTCAAGTAGATTTTGTATTGAATCTTCTTTTTCTGGTCCCTTTTCACATTAGTGTGTAAATAAGTTAATAATACCGTTTACTTTCTAGCTGGAAACCATTTATTAAAGGGATTATTTGCTTTAGAACTAACTTTTAGTATGATGGAGACAGGAACATTTTTAGACAATTTGAAATGGGTTTTCTTATTTTGAATGTTTGTTATTTGTATTTATTTGCATTTCTATTCTGCCTCTCTGTGTAGTTAGCTTGGTTACTGACAGCCAACAACAGATCATGAAATCATTCTGAATTCTAGTTACTCCCCTGGGGTTTGAGATTGTCATACATGACAATTTGTTTCTTAATGGATATATATACACTCGACAAAATAGTTCTTTCCTAAGAAATATGCCTGGACATTTGCAGTCTTAGAAGGAACCGCTTGCTTTATACACAACACATTTTGAGCTATCATTCCAAAGACCTTTGAAGGAGATTAGAAGTTTTATGATCAAACAGTTGTGCCTGTATGAACCAGTATAATTTTAGACAGCTTACCACAACTATTGCCTGGAAAATGTAAAAAGAAAGGCTTCTGTAGAGGGAGGTTAAGTAGAAAGAGAAGCCATATTCACTATATATTGGAAGATGTGCTTTCTAAGCCATGCAGAAGCTTTGCTTTGTCAGTAATTGGATTTCTTGCAGCTAAAGTTCAATTAAAAGTAGGGTATTTTCATTCTTAAAGTGAAGAATCATAGGGTATGAATAATCCAAATGTGCCATTCAACTTGCATTGATCAGCTCAGCTCACTAGTGCAAGTATTATTATTCCCTTATCCAGAAAAACATCATCCAGAACGCTTCAAATTATGGAAAGGTCATCTTCCATACAGTCCATTTTAAGCAAATAATTCTGACATTCAAACACTTATTTTCCCTTTTTTTTCTCTGTAATAATAAAACTTGGTATGGTGATTCAAATTACAGAAAGATCTTGTCTTATTTTTTTGATATGATGATGGCAGTTAATTATGCTAGCCAATAGAGATGTAGCGAACTGTTCGCCGGCGAACTAATTCGCGCTAACATCGCGAACTTTTGGCGATGTTCGCCATTTTGGGTTTGCCGCGGTTTTTTTTGGCGTTATTTTTTGGCGTTTTTTTTTGTGTTTTTTGGCGTTATTTTTTGGGGGGGGGGTTTTTGGCGTTTTTTTTTTGGCGTTTTTTTTACAAAGTATTTTTCAGAGAAATTTTTGCTTGATCCCCCTCCTGCATGCCACTGTCCAGGTCGTGGCACCCTTTAAACAACTTTAAAATCAGTTTTCTGGCCAGAAATGGCTTTTCTAGGTTTTAAAGTTCGCCTTCCCATTGAAGTCTATGGGGTTCGCTAAGTTCGCGAATATTCGCGAGTTTTGCCGAAAGTCCGCGAACGGGTCCGCGAACATTTTTGGCGATGTTCGCTACATCCCTACTAGCCAATTGCTACATATGTTTTGCAGCAATGGAGAAATTAAATATATTTTATTGCTTTGCAAAGCAAGGATGCTCACATAGGAGGCAGTAAGGACAGGTCCTTGTACCCACTGGCTCTGCACTGGACAACCAGACCCTGGATGCAAGTGTTCTTACAATACACATAGCAATAACGATTTTTCCTGCGACCATTGGTTGTAGGAAAGATTGTTTGTACCCTCTATTGACATTCAGTGCGGAATCGTCAGATATGGAGGTAGAAACAATAGGGATTCTACCTCCACCTGACAATTCAGCCCTAAATGCAGTTTTTTCAACGGCGCCCAATCAAAATCTTTTGACCCAGCTGATTGACGAGCGGGTTTCATATGATACTTAAGGAGTGAGCTGAGGATTGCAGGGGGTTTCCTTTCATCTAATTAACAGATGGAGCAAAGTTGTATGAAATATTTCTTTACTAGAGATATGGTGGGCGAGAACATTGTGCAGAAAAAGGAAAAAAAAAAACCTTATGAAAATTTGCCGCTGGGGTGGAAAATTTCTTTATCATTCCATGAGGGCAATTGGACCAGTCCAGAGATCAACTTTGTTCTAAGAGTTAATTTCATTAAATTTTCTATTCTCTTTTTAAAAAGGCATCTAACCGTCACTTGAAACTACCTAATGTTTATACAGTACAACTTCATCAGGGACAGTATCAGTATCCCACAACTTCATAACTCTCACTATGAAAAATCCTTTTTTGCATTTTAAGATGGAGCCCCATTTCTATTATTCTTATAATAGAATATTCTGGTGACCAAGACATCAGAGTTTATCGTATGATCCCTTGTATGTATATTTTAAGATGGGCAAATTTTTTTCACCAGGTGTTGATTTGCAGAGAGATTCCACATTTTGCCACTGGTGACATTATATCACCTCCCTTAAGTGCCTTTTCACAGAGTCTATACTTTGTGTTATATGTGTATCATAAAATGTAAATACAGGGTATGTTATGGGGCAATCAGAACAGCAAAAATAAGCGACTTGTAAGAGCAATCATAATTTTTATGTTATACGTAATCAGTGCGCAAGTGTTATGTATCTTAATTATTTGATTTGATTTGATTTGTTCAAGTGCTACTGGAGGAAAAAGAAAATACTCATTATATATTATTAATCTTTTGTCTTACCATGCTTTCCATTAAGGTTCTATTACAAAAATTAAGCCTAACCTATCTTGGCTGACAACTACAGTATAGGGGTCATTTGAACAGAAAGAAAAGACTACAATCAACATTTTCTTGTAATTTGCACATTGCCTTCTGCCCTCTCTGTATTGCCACAGGTCATTGCATTTTTTTTACAGATCCCCTGCTGTTTCTCCTACTAATACTCACTTAATAACCCACTAATACCACTTCTAATACTAATACTACAAATACTTACCTACTAATACTCCTACTAATACTTACTGTGTTGTACTGTATTGGAGAGGGAAAGGGGGGGGGGGGTCAAGTATGCATCCTGTCCTCCACTCAGTAACTAAATTGCTCAACATTCAGATGTACAAGTTAAGGAGTGGCACAATGGGGCCCTGTCCTTACAGCCTACTCTATTGCAGGTGATTAGGACAAAATTGACCTGCACCCCCTGATGTTGCATTCTCCACCCTGACCTGATTTTCAATCCATCGCTAGGTGCACATTGCAGAATCCCCCAGGCACAAGTGCTTAAGTGGACACTCAGTGGCACACTTTTGAACCCCTGTAGTGTTTTAGGACTCGCCCCAGGGGCGGGCCAAGCTGACCGAGCTCCCTAGGCAACCCAGTCGGCCACCTCGCCCCCCACACGTGTGCTGTTTGGCGTGCATGCGATAATGCCAAGCAGCAGGGGGCAATGACTAAAGAGAGCGGACTAGGGGTAGGCAGGAGAGGTTCCTGACCAATCATTGCGCCTTAGGCAGCTGCCTCTTCTGCCTACCCCTAGTTCCGGCCCTGACTTGCCCCCAGGAAAAGTAAGTTATTTTCCATCTCATTAAATGTCTTTATTCTTCAGCCTGCATGGAGGAAAGCAAACAATGTTTGATGACCAGTTTTTACTCTAATAGCTTCAATAAAGGCTGGTATCACTATTTAAAGAATGCAATAAATAACCTGGTTTATTCTAGATAAGGTAAAAATGAGAAGACTGCATTAGAGGTACAAAACTTTATTGTGATGGATTGCAAATCAAAACAGCAGGTGGAGATGCTGTTGCAATGTATCAGGATAAAGACAGATATTACAAGATGTATAAAAAGAGGATGGCTATTCCTACATTCAATGCTCACTATGAAAGAGTGAATAGACTAAAGTAGGTAGAAATATGTATAAATTACAATTATCTATGAATACAAGAATCCTACAGAGAAAGGTCTTGCTAACCTTCACATTGCTTTCCTGCTGATGCCAAACTATCAAATATTGATTAGAATAAAAATGTATATGGTAAATATATATACAGATAAAGTAGGTAAAGCAATAGAACATGTTGGAAAGAACATTCCATTAAAGCCGCATCTGTATATATGTAAGCAAATTATTCAGAAAAGGTATGACCTAAAGGCAATTATTCTATTATGTTTAAGGTAATTTATAGAACAATTAGGCATATGCAGTTGCCCAGTACTTTGGCTTAAAGAGTTAGAGTAATAAACATTGGAATGTTTGAGACTGGAATGCTTTTAAAGCAAGTTTCTCAAAAACAATAACACAAACCACTCTTCTTCTTGGCGTATCATAAAGAAAATTGGCTTATGTGATTCTGAAATGGGCATGTAAGGAAGACATACCAGGAAACTGTAGATAAAAGCAAATACTTGCTGTCTGTGATGTTACATGAGATCAATCAGAAGTCCATCACTACAGACTCCCTTTATGGTGCAGATAAATGCAATATGTAACACTACTGTTTGCAGATTTCTGACTGTTACCTACATTTCAGATTGCTCTCTTTAGTAGCCATTTAGATACCTTGAAATAAGTGTGTATGTGCTTGAAGTATATAAATCAATATGCAATTCTAAAAATTGTAAATACCAATCTACGGTGGAAGCAGGCAATTTTAGCAAAAGAGAAATCTGTTGAGAACTGAGTGATTCCATGGTATGCTAGTAGTGAATTCACACTTGATACTCCATAAAGGAACAATTTTTGAACAATAAATTTGCTGTTCATTAAAATGAGTATATGTGATGATTAAGAATTTTTAGATTTTTAGATGGCTAACCTTAGGTGTAATTAACAGCAATAGTAACACTTATTTGTAACATTACTGCTGGAATATAACATTGCCTACCATGCATTGTGGGTTACACTGGTCTGTGGATAGCTAAGCAAAATTCTAAATGTGAGCATTTAATATTCTTGTGCATCTACAGTAGATTGTAAGCTCTTTTGGGCAGGGCCCTCTTCACCTCTTGTATCGGTTATTGATTGCTTTATATGTTACTCTGTATGTCCAATGTATGTAACCCACTTATTGTACAACGCTTGTACTAAGTACAAGATATCATTTCCCTGCCCGTCTTTCTCCTTGTTCCCCAATGAAAGTCTTGCATTCTTTCCACTTCTTGAGTTTCAATGGAAACGCATATGTTCCTTTCTATGTTACCTTACTTCTGCATTCCCCTGGGGGATTTCATAATTTGCTATTATGTTGGCCTGTCTGACTATAATCCTTTCTCATCACCCTCAGAACTCTCTAGAAGAAAATAGCAGGGCGTTGCTCCTGGAGGCTGGTGGTGGGGTCATGTTTTAACAGGACATTATTTGCTGTACAATTAGTCAAACAGGGCATAAAGTGGAATATTCTATACCAGGACCAATCTGTGCAATTATAAGCAGGAAAATACAATTGTATAGTGGCGCTTTGTAATTAGGGCTGCGCCAAATCCAGGATTCGGGATTCTGCCTTTTTCAGCAGGATTCGTATTTGGCCAAATCCATGTGCCTTGCTGAACTGAATCCAAATCCTTAAAATGACATGACTTTTTGTCACATAAACACAGAAGTTGAAAATGTTTCACAGCACGCTCCATGCGTAGTTCCCTTTAACCATTCCTTATCCTAATTTACATATGTAACTTAGGATTCAGTTTGGTATTCGGCTGAAATTTTTTTTTTCCGGGGTTCGGCTGGATCCTACAATAGTGGATTTGGTGCATTCCTACTTGTAATTGTATCAGAGCAGTGGTTCCCAAACACTTCTAAGATCTAGCACAGTGTTTAGCTGCCATTACTTATTATTCTAGCTGAAGAAAACTTTACTACGGAATAACACAAGGGCTTTCAGACTAAATTCTTTTCATCTTTTCTTTAACTCTCCTTAGGCAGCAACTCACAGCAGTTTAAACTGGATCAAATCAGGTCAAACTTGCCACAAATCAGGGCTTACTCTGCAGCATATGTGCTCTTTAGAAAATGTTAGTAAAATAGTTCCCTCTAGTATTTTTAAGCACTCAATAGGCAAACTTTAACAATATGCCTCTTTTGCTACTCGCACGGAATATATAGTTTTTTTTTATTCTCAAAGTTGCTATTTTCTGGCACATTCCTTCTGTGCAGCTTGTTTGTGTGCTAAAATAAGCGATTCAAGTATAGTATTGACCTGTGCAATCCAGCTTATAGTGACCTTTTCCATAAGCGACTTTAAGCTGCATTCTAGTAATATCTAAGATATATATTGTCTTGTTTATTATGTGTCTGTATTGGAGATATGGTGCTGGTATTACTTCATGCAGGGCTTCCTATATAATCATGTTAGCAACTTTGTCTCTATGGCAAGAGTAATAATCCTATCAAAACAATATTTGTATTGTATATATTGTATAGTAACGATCCACAATGACCCTTAGCGGTGCTACAGCGACCCCCGATGAGGTAGGGTTGCTGAGTTCCTACGAGAGTTACACAAGCTGCCTAACCTAGCAACGGTTAGAGGGGTGGCAACTGCCCCCTTTGCGGGGGTTTTTTGCGCCCACTCACAGATTGCTTTTGGATCAGCTACAATCTTTACTATGATTTACCTATGAAACATAATGTTTCTGAAAAGGTGAGACTATCCTCCGCATATGTTAGTAATGGTACATGGTATTCACTCAATCTACATGAAGTTTTGAGCCGAAGCGGTCTAATGACGCAAGTGCTACAGCTCGCTATAACTTCAATGTGCCCGCTTACCAATACGGCTTGACAGCTATTGATTTGTCTATCGCTTCCTTCTATTTCCTAAATCCCTCCGTATGTTGAATCTGTACTTATATGGACAATGGACCTCTCGACACTGTAAGTACTTCGTGCCTCACCATCTTACTTCTCTCTATCTGCCTTTCTGTTTACACATTTTCTTGGCATGTTTTTCAGGGACTCTGCGATATAGTTCCGATCGCTGTCACTTACTATTCATGTTTTTAGGTCTCCATTTTTCCAGATATGGTATTTAAATCGTGTGTTTCAGTTACTAAGTAAGCGCAGTCCTAGCAACAACGATAGTATCACTTACATCACACGGAGGTGTGACCACCGCATAACTATCTATATAGGAACGAATACATTTTAACCTAACATATAGACATTACAATAAGAAATAGTTTTGTGTACACATAAATGACCTATTTCTGTCGGTCCGATATGATTAACCTGATGTTACTTATGTAGGTCCACCAATATATTTGCAGAAATTACGGGTGCCATTGAACATGTATATAGAGAAGAAGTACTAGAACAACCCTCGAGATATCTGTATATTATGCACTAGTATATGTTTATTGGTTTTATTAAGGGTTGGTGTTTGAATATTTCACTTTGGGTCCGTTTGGATACACGTCACGTCCTACGTCATCACTTTGTTTCCCGCCACTGAATGTATTTAGGTGTTCAGTTTACACAATATGTTACTTTGAGAAAGGCTGGGAGTCCGGCCGAAACGTCAGTCTCCATTTGTGATGCGTGAATAAAACTATATTTCTTCATAAGTCCTGTGTGAAGCGGTCCTTCTGTTCAAGTATCTATACGGTTGTGATTTGGACTGCACCCAGGCCACTGATCCTCTACATTATTGTGAGTGCCGTTCCTTCTACAGTAATCTATATATATATATATATATATATATATATATATATATATATATGTGTGTGTGTGTGTGTGTTTTTGTAAAAGCATTATCCTTATGAAAGTATTCATTTTTTTTCCTTGCATAGTCTATAAAGTAAGACACCAAAAAGTAGCCTATAGGCCTATTAGAGAAGAAAATGTTGCACATTTTGGTTTCAAGATTCCAGACACGTAGCTATTATGGGAAGCGCCTGCTATGCTGGATTGCAACATTTAGTTTTGTAAAGCCTACCTGAAACACTGTGCATCCAAATGTGGAGTAGGGCAAAGAATGTATATCACTGATTAAGTTCAAACAAAAAATCCAATTTGAAACTTGGCCATTATGCTTTTTTTCTGACAAAGCATCATTTGCTTTCATTAGACCTACTCTTTTTTCCCCTGGAGATTATTGAAGCATGGAGTTGATTTCATAGCACACTGTACTCTTGAGAAACAAAAGGAAAATTGTTATTTTGTTGCATCGCAACCTGTTTAATCCTCTTTATCCATACTGTCAAGAATTATGATCGGACTTAGTCCCTAATGTGATTCACTGCCAATCCATTTTTGTCAAGCACTTACAGCTTGACAGCATTTCAGGAAACTAGGAAAGTGTTTTCTAAATGATATTTCACATCACCTTAGCTGAACTCTGTTCTACTATTAGAAGATTTGTAACAAAAGTAATAGAAAAAATAATCAGCAGTGGATTATAATTTCTATGGTTGTATATATAGGTTTCCAAAAGCATAAAAATCAAAAAGATCCAGTTATTCACCGATTCAAAAGGAGGTGGTATATGTGTCCATAGCTCGAACAATTCAATTAAGGCTTCTTTCTTACATCTTTAATGCACCAATACTGTGACATTGCATTGAGGTTTGGTGCCGCTCCGATGCTGTATGCCTGGATACAAATTCAGATTATGTGGCATTAACTTTTCTGCAGAAAATTTATATAGACATATGGTAAGCCTGTCTGACAAAACCCAGTTGGCATGGTGTTAAGTAAAAGACCTAGATTACCAATAGCTGTGCAATCAGTAAGATTTGTAGTATATTCTTATATTCATAGGAATATTAAATATTATGATATTATGGAAATAAAGAAAGTGTCATACGGATTTTAAACTGCTCCATAAAATAGGGCACAACATAAGGCTAGCTGAGAAACTTGCCTTAGGCGGCAGTGCCCCCAGAGTTACCAGGAGCGACAAAAAGATGCTCCTGGTAACTTTAAGAGCCAAATTTTCGTTTTTTAAAATGGAAATTCGGCGCTGTTAGTGGAGAGAGCGCAATTGGGCTCCCTACACTAGCGATTCGGCCCCCTATTCAGCACTCTAAAGGTAAGCGTAAGGGTCCGGGGGGGGAGCAGCATCAGAGGAGCCCCCTCGGTTTGCCCTTGGGCCAAAAACACCCCTGCTAAAACCTGTGCTTATAAACAGGCTGGGTGCCAAAATTTCTGTGTTTTCACTTTGACTTATATGGAATTAGTAATATTTGGAAATAAATGTATCATCTTGAATCCAATACAGTGCTTCACAGGAAACCTCAATCCTAACCAATGGCTCATTGTTGTTAAATGATCAATGACTATATATGTTTTTACTTCACTGATTTTGAAATAGAGTGCCTCTTCCAGGATTTGTGTCTTGTAGAATTGGATTCAGGGTAATATAGGCTGGAGGAAGCAACAAAACTACACAAAATGTACCAAAACAGCTCTGAGGTGTAATGCTGCCTAAGGAACTCATACGCACACTTGGCTCACATGCCCATCACTACAATCTTATTGCCAGGAGGTTTTGAATACCATAAACACCTATTGTCAGTTAAGCTTGAAAATTCTCCACTAATCTTATTATACATCATAGGCGAGAAAAATATCCCCTCCGATCCGTTAACCCTCCACCTATTGCAAACGGCAAAATCTTTGATACCTAAGAATTGGAAATCAATATCCCTTCCCTCTTACTCTAAATGGTTAGCCAACATTGAAGAGATTCGGAAAATGGAGGAAATATCACTTATGATACAAAACAAGAACCCACTATACTGGAAAATATGGTTCCCATGGGTAAATTTCATAAAATCCATATGATACTAGCAGGGTCGGACTGGGGGGTGCAGGGCCCACCAGGGCTCCCGCACCAGGAGCCCTGCAGGTGCCCCAGCCGCGTCCCCTAACCCCCCCGCAGGGCCCCCGCCTGATGTCCTCCCCGAGCGCGTATAAATTGAACGCGTCGGGGAGGAACAGTCAGTAGGGGGAGCGCCGGCAAAGGTCGGACTGGGCCGCAGGGGCCCACTAGGGCCGGGGCCCACCGGGATTTTTCCCGGTGTCCCGGCGGCCCAGTCCGACCCTGGATACTAGTAATGAAAGAAGAAAGTAATGGCACCATAGCTGTCCGAAATAAAATTAAATAAGTCTGTTCATTCATACCTGTGTATATACAACTGAACATCTACATTTGTAACCTTTGATGTGACTTATAGCAATGACTTGTTGTCAGACTTTGCTGTCTTAGATTGTACCCGAAGGCTGTAATTCAAAGAATAACCCTCCCTTCCCACACCTTCTTTTCTGTACCCGCCCCCCTTCCTCGAAAAATCAAAAAAATAAAGAATTGCAAAAAAAAAATGCAAAATGTGATATTTAGGGGGCCATTTACACTCTGACCTTTTTTTTCTGATTCGTATTCACATGTGTCCAAACAGCTAAAAGATCATGTAGAAGTCAATAGCAGAGGTCTCTTGCCTTTCCTTGAAGGAAAACTTTAGATGTTTTGGATTTTTAGCGCTGTTTTTATGTGCGTCAATTCGAAAAAGTCACGTTTTTCATGCGAAAAATCAAAAAATTCAGGATCTTCGCAACTTTTGTTGCACAGACTTTTTCAGTTCAGACTTTTTAGCAAATGCAAGAAATATTTGTATTTAGAAAATAAAAAATGAGAAATGTTAGAGTCTTTGTAAA
This sequence comes from Xenopus tropicalis, assembly GCF_000004195.4. Lineage (NCBI taxonomy): Eukaryota > Metazoa > Chordata > Amphibia > Anura > Pipidae > Xenopus > Xenopus tropicalis. The sequence continues at coordinate 44,806,299 of NC_030683.2, read as the reverse complement.
TGTGCCCCCTAAACCCAACCCAAAGTCTATCCCACGTGTCCCGAGCTCTGCAATAAAATTCAGAACACCCTGCTGCAATATTAGAGGTATTATTGACCTAATTTTTTTTGTACATTATAACCCAGAGACCTTTCTAGATAGGAAAATGGTTATACTGTTCGAAGTTCGAGTTCATAATTCAGTGCTGTTGTACATGCAAAAAAATGCAGGTTACAGGCCCATAATCAAGAATGTAAAGTTTACAAGATTGGTAGAAATGCAATGTACAGCACAGATAATACCTACATTTTTTTCTACTCATCAGTAGAATAATGAATATCCAGCCCTGCCATATTTTAAGGCACCGGTAGATCTACGGCTAATGAATACCGTATGGCCTCTTTTTTTTGTACAAGGCTTTCCTCTGCCAAGTACTGGACACTGAAACAAAATAGAACTTGTAGGTGAATCTCTTTATTTTATGATAATTTGCTGATACTCAGTGTTAGCGTTTCTTTCTGTGTCCATCTTTGCCTCACGTTTGCATAAGATGGCAAATATTGAAATGCTTAAAATAATTGGCCCATATATTTCTTCTGTTAAAAAAGGTTTTAAATTATGAGAGGTCAGGTGAAAGACATGACAAGTTGAATTCTTCAGAAATTTAAATGTCCCAGCATTTCATTACTTAATGGAGCAAATGTACATCATTTAATGTAATATAAGACAGTATATATTACATTATCAGCTATGCCGAGAACTGAAATCATTCTGCAATATGACCTGTAATGATAGGGAGTAATACATATCAACAGAAAACTATCTAGATACAACAATAAGATTCCTTTATTGATTGCAGCCTGTCAGAATGTACTCAATCTGTTAGCCCAAGAGAGAGGAAGGACACTGGTGCAAAGCCAATGAGACCTCAGCCATGTATCAAACTAAAGAGACTGTAGGCCTCTGCAGACACAATGGGCAATTCACACTTTTCCGCGCATCTATTGACACATGGCACTGTGCAAACCCTGGAGCTACTGTCACCCCCTGATCAGACAGTAACTCCAGGGTTCCTTCAGTGCCCTGCATTGTGCCCCTACAATTGTGCCCCTGCAATTGTGCCACCGGAAGCAGACATCATTCCCATGGCAACGGAACATAAGCGAACACAGGAACTGATGCCAGAGAGACTGCAAAAATAATTAGCTCAACTGTATCTAACTAAAACTAAAGAATTATGGCAGAAATGTTGTACCATAGGTTTTGGGCTTCTGTACCCAAGGGCCCAAGGCAACCACAGCCCTTTAGCAGGGATAATTTGTGCCTCCAAAGATGCCCCAGTAGCTCCCCATCTTCTTTTCTGCTGATTCACTGCACATGCTCTGTGCTGCTGTCAGTTACTGAGCTTAGGGACACACTCACAATATACTGTATATATAGAAGCAGCCCTGTAACAACTTTGAAGGCCTGAATTATTACTTCTATAGAGATACTGAACCTTGAGGGTGGGGCAGTAATTTAAATTAAATTTACAAATTAAATACAGCATTTCTAGCCATATTCATTTTTACACTTTAGTTCTCCTTTAAAAGACAGTAGCACAGCAATTTTATTTCCCTCATTATAATAATGTTTGCATTCCAGAGCAAGTGATAATTGAGACTACTATATAAATTATTTCCAACCGTAGCTATTTCTACAACTTTAAAGTGCTTCACATAATGCATCTTAAACAAACTTGACAACAGTTTAACTGCCAGAGAATGAACAAACAAAATAAAAGATAAACGGGAAAAATACAATTGAATGAGTTACAGCAAAGTGGCCACTGTAAACAGTGGAAGCAAAGAGCTGTGAATCAATTAGTATAACAGATCTACTTTCTATAACAAGCCATTTTAATACATACAAGCACTGTGTATCCTGTCAAAGCCAATCTTGTGACTATTATTGCCAATACAGATGAAAATGAATATTTAGTATTCAGTTTTAAGAAATAAATACTCTACATGCTGGAAGGGCTCCATCTCTTCCGTACGTGAGTTGGTCATGTACATTAGTAAGTGAACTATAACCACTATTCAAGGTTTCAGGTGCTTCTGCTAAACAATTCATACTCTTCTTGGGGTAAAAATCATACAAATAAACATTAATGATGCACAACAAAACTATTAACGAGTGCAAAAAGTGACATTTATTGGCTCAAAGGTCACACAATCAGAGACAACATTTTGGGCCCTGATAGACCTTTTGCCTAGCCTTTGACTGTGTTGTTTTTGAGTCAATAAATGTCACTTTTTACACTCTTCAAAAACTAGTGTGCAGCAATAATTAGTTGTAAGAGCAAGGTGTGTGCTTACTGTCATGAAGATTTGCAGGGTAGGTGTGGCTCTATTCAAATCAATGCTTCCCAACCAGTGTTTGTGTTTTAACCTCCTTAGGGTCATAACTGGTTATTGATCTTTTATGCTCACCAATCCTGGTTATTACTTTCCTTGCAGTTTGGCCCTTGTACATTTTTGAGTAGCTGCCTCCAGAGTTCCAGGAATCACTTCCAACAAAGCTACTGTCTCTCTGCAGATCACATGGTTTACAGCGTCCCGGCAGTCAAATCCATTGCGCTTGTTGCTGCCTTGGGGACTCCTTTTCCAGCAGCACGATCCCTTGTATCCTTTTCAAATTTATGGAGTTTTCAACTAAGTAATTCTTTGTAGGGACCCATAGGGTTAACATGCCTCTATGGCTTTAAACCCTACAACTTCCTAGTTTATGCTGTTTTTGGGCAAAGACCCATGTATCCAGTTCATAGTTTTGCATATGTGCCTTAATGGTTGCACTGGTTCCAATATTGTGTTTAGCAAAGGGATGTGTCTTCCTCTTTGGCTGCCTCTGATGTCTCAGGTGGAAGGTCCGTTGAGCCTGGGATCAGAATAGGCCCCAGTAAAGCCAAATCCTACCCTAGAGTTACCATCCACTCTAGAGAAGTCGGGGACAGGGATCCCACAAATGAGGACTGGTTATACAGTTACACTCCATCAAGCACTTTCTAGGAAAGTGAGGTAATGAGCAAAGGATGCAAGAGCAGCATTTGGCTCCATCCAGGAGGTTAGCTGAAAGTACCCTTCCATACAGGCACTGTTGCCTTAGCATAAGGCCACAGTTAAGACGCAAGATACAGGTTAGTACCTAACCCTGATTCACAGTCGGCTGTAGGACTCTTTAAGCTAAAGGTATTCAACCTGAGTACTGAGGTATTTATCCAGACTGCCTTCCATAGAGGTACCGAGCTGACTAGGTGCTTTACCCTGCCCAGCCTCCCAAAAGAGGTGGGATAAACCGGTGGCATCCTCTCTTGTTGTCCTCAGAGTGTACTACTGATATAACATCTGCATTTGTGAGTATATAAGCTAACCCTGTGCACTAATTGTCGTTGACAATAAACCAGAAATCATTGTTCATTTGTTCATCAGCAAAGAACCTTCTGGCATCCATTATTCTCTATTTTACTCTGCACACAGTACAGTGAGTTGTAGTTGTGCAACACCCTGGGATATTTCCACTTAACAAAAGCCCATCTGAAGGATTGAGTCCTATGTACTCCATGCTCTAAACCTATTCTAGCTGGTGCTTGTCTGTTTTACAGCCAAATAGAGGTTACATCTTTTTTAATCTTTCAGTGGTGGAGTTAATCTATTTAAGCAATCTCTCATAACTAGCTCTGGCTGCTGGTAGGTCAGATTACACAGCACAGTTGGGAGAGAGAGATGAGATGGGAGGGGCAGGAGGAGAAGGGAGGGGGAGAGAGAAGCAAATTGAGCAGACTCCTGCCGTGCCCTGAAGAATTTTTCTAAAAGCAGGAAATATGACACAGAAGAACATGTATACACAAAAGAAGAAAATAAATCATTTCTTTAGATGGAGCCCTCAGTGCAGCTTTTCTGTGAGTGTTTTTTTGGCTTTATTTACATAGACCTTTCTGATAATGCTTACTTAGTTTTTACCTTTCCTTCTCCTTAAACTTCAGCAATCTTTTTCTTTACATTAGTAATTTCAGGCTGTAAATATTGCATTATCAACACCATAGCATAAAGTCTGGCTTTATTTCAGATGCCCTCCCATTTTTCATGAAGCTCACTGTGAAATGCAGTGTTAAGGTTTTAGTCCACTTCTTTAGCCTCTAGGAATACATTTAACTTTCGCATATTCAATTAGTGTAGAACTGTGCAGACACCAGTACATTTCCATGTGTGTAAAGGGTCAGGACTTAGTTATATGGTTATAAGGTTCTCCAGAGTGACATTTGTTTACAGATTTAAGTCTGGATGGTTTGACAGAGCTTCTACTCTGTTTGATGAACCCATACACAACACTGTTGTTGAAAAGTCACTCTGAGGAGTGAAAAGTCAGACAGCTCCACTGAGGAAGCAGGTGGCAGATCCACAGCAGGGGAGGATACTGTAAAGCAGTGGATAAAGGTTACCTGCCAACAGATCACATCATCCTCTGACAGAGCCCTATCATTACCTTCCATTTTGTATATCACTTCACCTGCAGCAGAGAGGTCCTTGCAAATTGACTGTATTCTAATCGCTGGCAGATATGCTCCACTGAGGTGACAGAAGACAGACCCACAGTAGGAGAGAAGTACTGTGAGGCACTGGATAAAGGTGGCCTGCCAGCAAGCCCCATCATCATGCTCCATCATGTTTATCCATTGCAGCTAACTGCTTCTTCATAGTTTCTGACTTCCTTTTCTGCTCTAAATTACTGAACTGCTTGTGACCAGAAATCTAGAATATTAACTGCTGATCTTATGATTCAGCTATTAAGACTCACAAAAGCTTTTGCCACCTGCAATTAGAAAAAGAACAGTTTGCTGAACTATACATAACATACTATACATAATTGTATGTGCATTCATTCAGCAAGTTAATGGTTTATTACTTAATTTAATATCTAGTGTCAGGTTGGGCCACAGGTGAATAGCTACCAGGTAGGAGCCTCAGTGCTGTATAACAAGGGTAAAGCGGGTATTTAACTTGATGATAACATGGGAACATGTTGTTATGGAGAAATTTGACTTTATTAATGATGAAGAAGATGATACAATACTTGTCCAGGCCAATGGTCAGAGGCAGGCAGTGAACAATAACCAAGTCCATGATACAGGAAAAAGATTTTGGCTAGCAAGGAATAAAGAGAGTCCAGTAAACAGGCCGAAGTATGGGCAGGCTGAAGACAAGGAGAAATCAGAAGAACAGGCCAAGGTCAGTAACAGGAGATCAATACACAAGCAGGCAGGGAACAGGACAAGGACTTCAGGAACAAAGCAGGCACTGGGGAAATCTAGAACTAGGAACAGGGCAGGGATCAGGCTAGGAAAATAAACAAGCTTGCAGGATCTGGCTAGGAGGCTCAATGATCAAGCAATGACCCATTGCAAAGAGCAGGCTTATAAAGCTCCTTAATTACATTATCATAAGCACATGTTGTCAACAAGGTAGGCAAAGGAAATATATATATATATATAATATTAAATTACCAAATAAAGAAAATAAGAAAATAATACTTCTTGTGTAGTTGCTGTAGGGTGTTCTCAATTTGAATGCGGTGCTCAGGACACACAAAACAAGATCAGATACTTTGGGACAACAGTATCCACCATTAATTGATGATTCACTAATAAATATGTAATCATTTGCTTGAAACACAGATTCTAGAGAATAAAATTAGTTAAAAAATAAGGCAGATAGCTCTCTTTGAGATTGCATAGGACACCCAATTATGTTCACAGCCCTTATGTTCTTTTTTAAGTTTTATCACATATTGCCACAGGTCTTATACAGTTCAAAGCAGTATGACTTTGTGGTGGTTACACCCTACTTCATATGCCCCATCTACAATTGAGTTTCTTGATTCTAATTATTTTTTTTCATCATTTACAGTACCACAAATAATAGCATGTTCTCTTTTGGTTGATCAATCAAAGGTATAAATGGTCCCTGGAAGCAGTTCTAATTTGTTATTATTTGTGATTTGTGATGTTTCATACTCAAGCCTTTGAACATATAAACAGTTTAGGTAAATACAAAAATTAGACTATTAATGAAATGAGCCCTAAACATCAAATTTAAAGACGAGTAGTCTGCTCTACTAGCATTCATTAAAACTAAAGTCTTTGGGGCTGATTTACTAATCCACGAATCCGAATCTGAATGGGAAAAATTTGGATTGGAAAAAGAAAATTTTGCAACTTTTTCGTATTTTTTTCGTCTTTTTCGTAGCCGTTACGACTTGTGCGAATTGTCGCAACTTTTTCATAGCCATTATAAATTTCGTGAATTGTCACGACTTTTTCGTAGCGTTACGACTTTTTCCTAGCCTTCGCGCCGAGTACGAAAGTTTCGGATTCATTCAAGCTTCAGTATCGTGACTTTTCTTGGGCCAGGTTGGAGCTGCAGAGTGCCATTGAGTCCTATGGGAGGCTTCCAAAATCATGCAAAGTCTGAAAGTTTTGGCCCCCGTTTACGAGCGCTCAATACGAAAAAGTTGCGACAATGTACGAGCAAATCGTAACAGCTACGAAAAAGTTGCGACTTGTTGCGCAAGTCGTAACGGCTACGAAAAAGTCGCGACAATTTACGATAAAGTTGTAACGGCGACTGAAAAATCGCAAAAAATACAAAAAAGTTGCAAAATGTTCGTTTCCAATCCGAATTTTTCCCATTCAGATTCGAATTCGTGGATTAGTAAATCAGCCCCTAAGTGTGGAAAAAGAAGAAAGTATCTGTCCTGGTGTGAATAAGCCTTTTTCCTATTAAATGAGAACTATGGATTGATTTTTAACAATAACTTTACAATGCAATGAAATCTGAAAAAAATTCTGTTTACAAGTCAGTAGAGGGCACAGCTGCTTTCTGGCCAGAGTAAAGGCAAGAAGCTTGCTTGTCAAACATATGCCACCCACTCACCTATTCCATCCCATTTAATACAAAACCACATAATTTCCACATACTTATATCTTGCTAATTAGTACTGTTCTCTCTCCGTACATATATTTTGTTTGAAAGAGATGGGGAAATGGAGGTAGCATAAAGCATAGAGATGAGCTGGAAGCAGCCAGCTCTCTACAGGAGCTAGCAGAGCCCTGTTATTTTCTGTGACTGTTGAATACAACGTTGACAGGCTGATGAATAGAGTGGCAATTAGAGAGAGAGAAATGTCCCCCACCCCCTTTGTCTTTCTTTCCTTGGTGCAGTGAAGGAGCAATGGGACCATAGTGGATGGCAGATGATGTAGACAGCTGCTGACATTGTGAGCCCCAGGGCTACTTACTGCTTTTGCTGTATTTACGTTTATGTTGAACTATTTTGCATGATTCAACACTTTATCATAACTACTTCAAAAGCACCAGCACCCGGTTTTATTTTTCTATTAAAACACTTAAATGGTTAACATGCAGCGCCTCTTAAACTCATAGATTCTGCAGTCACACCCTGGCAAAGAACTCATGCTTTCGTTTTCTTCTGTTTAATGAATATTTTTTTTATCAGCCCAGTGGGGGGGAGGCATAGATCAAAAGCAATAAAATGTAACAATGTCCTACTAATTAATAGGAGCATCCCTCAATAATGGTACGCTCCTTTGCGTTGGGTGTAGCTGTTATCATTTTTTATTATCACCAGTGATTGTCACTTTGTTTATTACTAATGTATATGCAATTTCAAGGCTCGCCTACATGGCAATTTTGTAAAGCTGTGTGTATGCTTTTAGTGCTGTATCAATACATGGAATATAATAAACTGCAATGAGATCACAGCACTCCATATAAAATCTTTTATGGGTTTACTGCAGTGCATAATTATTTCTGTTCACTGTGAGAATTTGCACTGTTATTATTATTTTTTTTACCTTTAAGATTCTTTAATATTCAGCAGCACTTTACAGTTGAGGGGTGATAATTACAGATTAAATATATAAATGCATCCAAGTGGTATACAGAGTGGTTGAATGTTTATGCCCTAACAGGAAAAAAAAAACATCACCAGCATTGAATAGCAAATAGCTGATTCCTTTAAACTCATGATAATCTATGCACAAACTATAATATTGTTCATTGCAAAGAGTGCTTACCTAAAAGAAGCACTGAAATAAGCCAGCTGGAATAGCTTTTCTCAGAATAGGAGTTTGGAAGAGAGCAGTGCTATAAAAAATGAATGGATGATCTCCTGAGCTCATACACAGATGATTTTGTGGCACCACAGTCAAACAGAAAAAATACCTATTTTATGTATTATTGGAGTTGTGTCACTATTACATGGAACAGTTGTCATGCTAAATTATTGTCCAGGTGTGTATGTATGTATAACTTTATTTATAAAGTGCCACAAGGGTATGCAGCACTGTGCAATCTTACAATATACAAAATTACACACAAGGAGTGCCATGTGGTAGGAGACACAGTAGGAAGGAGGTCCCTGCCCCGTAGAGCTTACAATCTAAGTGGTTGGGTAACATACAGGCACAAATTGGAAGGTAATAGTGCACTAGATATGGGCATTTGCCCTTAAGCACAGGACTAGGAAAAATAATAGAGAAACTGAATTATCTTGTCATTGTCAGCTATCCCTTTATAGTTTTGTATTGGATCCCCTCCCTTACCTGATCTAAAGATATGAAACATTCTAGAAGACGGACCTGCTTTGGTATAACCTTATCTGACCTTCATTTGTTACCTGTTTACCAACTTGTGTTGGACCTCAAAACATATTCCATCTAATAGGCTGCTGTTGTTCTGTACCTTGCCTGCAGTTTGCTTATTGATTGTATTTTTTGCTTTGTGCATAAACTAGATTTATTCACTGCTTCAACCCTGGATTCCTAAATTATGATGACCCCCTACATGTGCTCTGTTACAAACCCAGGGTCTTAATTGGTGGTGATAAGTGGTTGATTGAAATGTATAATTGACTTCTATTTAACATGAATATTTTTATCAGCCCAGTGGGTTGGCATTGATTGAAGGCAATTAAATGTAATCATAATTAATATTTGCATCCCTTTATAATAGTACACTCCTTTGCAATGGGTGTGGTTGCACTGTATTTTATTATCATCAGTGGTTATACATCAGGTTATTACTGAGGTACAATATACAGTATGTAATTTTAAAGCTTTTCTACATGAGTGGTGTTGTTATGCACTGTACCTTGATTGCTGCTTGCTTACTAATACACTGGCTTGCACTCTATGCTTAGGCCAGGTTTATTCTCTGCTTCTACCCTGGATTACTAAAAAGAAATTACCCCAACATGTACTCTATTAAAAAATGTTGAAGTACCCTGGCTCTCCTAGGACCTAGGTGATCCTGACCTTCACAAGCTACTCTACTAGGAATCACTAGAGCCTGGATAAAGTAATAACATGATAACATAATTATATTAGTTGGAAAAAATTACATTCATCTTTTAAACATGTCCCTTGGCATTAATGATCCAAGCAAAGTGAAAAAAATACCCCGATTCCTTAATAGCTTTTTGGATTTTAAAATAGGAATTATTTATTTTAAGTAGAAATAGGGAGCCATGTCTATTTAAATATTTGTTAAACTGTTTTTATGTACAAAGGAAATAATAACATTTAATTAATGTTTTGGGAATAACAAAGAAAAGAGAAAGAAAGCTTAGAGGGGACTATAAGAAGCACATATAATTTTAATTAGTTTAATGAAAATACCAATCCTTTATTTTAAGCATTTTGTGTTATATATTTACATACATAGCTAATTTTAGTTGAAAAAAATAATAACATTCAGGTTCAACTCTTAAACATACTTCTGCTGACTCATCAAAAAAAACAAAAAAAACCCCACCCCTCTTGCCATCTTTGTCTCACAATATACATACAAAACATAATACTAACTGTAGTCCTAAATATTTTGCTGGTCCATGAAGGCACATAAGCCCCTCCCAGTGGTATGTAGGGAATATACCATCATAACATCATCAGACAGTTTATTCCACAAGCTCATCACCCCACTGTGGAGAATTATATGCATTGGTTTGGGTGAAAATACCTTCTTTCCTTAAATAAATGACTTACTGTAAATCGTGCCCTATTATATATTGTGCCCTCAAAGATATATGTTAAGTTATATGCTAAGATACAGATTATAATACTGCCTTGCAGGCATCATTTTCCCAGATAAGATAAACCCAGCATTGATAATCATTCCTTGTAACTTTTGCTTCATTCCTTTGGCCCCTTGGACCTTTCTGTGCTTTTTTTCCAGCTCAATAGCCTTCCTATGGACTATTGCCTAAAACTGCATTGCACACTCAAGTTGAGGTCTTTATTTTTCTCAATAAAGACTTATATAGTCTTATATATTCTCAAGAGAGTACTTTATTAGCATTAGTAAACCCTGACTAATACTGGTTAGTTGCAATGATGTTATCTAAACCCCATCAAATCCTTCTCAGTGAAAGAGGTCCCCAACACCATTACATGTAGTATATAACTAGAACTCATGCTGTATTTGTAAGTACATTACTTATATTCATCAACATTGAATCTCATTTGCCAGTTACCTGTCTTGCCCTCCAATTTATTCATCCCCTCTGTGAAGTAGAAATATCCAGCATGGAATATATTGCTTTGCACAACATCATCAACAAATGCAGAGACAGCATTTACAATGCCAGCTTTGACATTATTTCTGATTAAATTACAAAGCCAATGATCACAAATGACCCTTGAGACATTCCACTAACAATAAAGTTCCTAATAGAAAACACTCCATTTATTGCAGCTATTTATAATATATTTCAGTCAGTTCTATATTCAAGTACAGGATTTTTTTGCACATAAAACCATGCCGGCACATAATTACAGATTGTGATTTGAAAGGTTGTTCAGTATTGTATTCCTTAATATCCCCACAGATGTCAAGCTAACAAGGCCAAAGTTACCAGAATGGTAAGAATTTAAAGAAGCTCAAAAGATTAGCACTTTTAATCCTATGTGGTATATACCATCAGGTCCTGGATCTGTTCTCTGTTAAACTTCCTCCATCTTGAGTCAACCAGTCACCAATACTTCTAACTTGGATCTAATAAAAAGGAAGCCTTTATTAACTGATGGAAACCTTATCAGTTTTCCTGCTTCTAAAGCCCCACACCCATGCCTTATTCTTTTTTTGCAATTTATTTTAAAATAATTTGAATTTGTTTACTTTTGTCAGCAATTTCAGAGTTTGCTTGCATGATTTGCCTGAATAAATCTAACTATTGCAAGCAGACAATAGATATTATAGGTGGTTTACTTAATTTGATCCTGGACATAAATGCACTAAGGGGCACAAAGCCACAAAATGCAGCTCTGGCAAGCACAAGGCAGCACTATCTGTATTGCTTGCCATAGCTAAGGCAGTAAGTACAAGTCTCCTTTGCAGCCTGTTCCTTACCAGAGCTCCCTAATGTATACGCTGGAATGACACTCAAATCAGGGGGCAGAAAGGGGGCACTTCTTTGCCCCACCTTGAATACAGAGCTGTAAATCAGTGAGTGCTGCAACCATGCAGAAATCACAGGTACTATATTTTATTCTGGACTGCAGGAACCTGCACAAGTTGATCTATGTAAAATATGTAACATTTACCACAAGGTCAATTACTAGAACAAAGATGAAAAAAACACCACCCAATGCAACTCTTTAAGGGTCATAAAAAGGTAAAAGGTCGTACCTGCATATTATAGATCACTGCCAGACCAGAGATGATGGCAATATATATAGTATCAACCATGACAATATAGGTTTTAAGAGAAGAAATTTACAAAGGGAATCTCGAGAGAAAAATTGTCTAAATTTGACCCACCCCAGTTAATCATGGAGAAGGAAAGGTAAGAACTAAGTAAGCTTTATTAGAAAAGTCTATGTAAGTACAGCCATAAGCACTCACAGAAATGCTGCATTGAGTCCTCTATCAAAAGAAACACAGGATTTCTTGTCTCATTTTTTGTAAACATGTTGTTTCGGTGTCTGATTCCTCTTTCAGAAACATTCTTAATTCCTGTGGCCAGAGTCTGCACAGTTCTCTCCTCTCTTCCCTCTCCTGCTCCCCCCTCCCATAAGAATGTTAAGAACTCCCCCACTCCCTTAGGAATGTGTGATCTAAACTATAAGGGCTAGACAAACAGGAAGCTATTTAAAATGGCAGCTGCTGTCTTAAGCAAACCGACAAACTTCTAGGGCTCTTTACTCAGGTATAGTAAAGCTTTCTGCAGAATAAATATATTGTTCTAGGTGGCACTAATGTTGCGAATCTATTGGCAGTAAAATGCCAAATTGACTTTCCTTCTCCTTTAAGAGAGTGTATAAATTATGGTTGTAGAAAAAGGATAGATTCAAATGCATTAGGCTCTCAGTTGGTCAATTGTTTGGTAAAATGTTTACCAAACTTAATAACTGTTATTTGCCTTGGGAATGTGACTGCTGGACAACTACCCTTCTGATCCATGGTTTTGAAACTTACAAAATCCACATAAGGGACATGGCACATACACACACTAAGAATGTTTAAGGTGGTTTAAGGTGATTTAATACCACTGCCAAACTTTTGTGTTTCATTTCATAGTTGGTAGGAAGGATGTGAGTATAATTTACCCTACCTGTGTTTTTCAAACCCAATGGATGAGCACTTGAGTATAGAGTTTTCAGTGAAAGAAGAAAACCATTAAGTAAACTGTGGCCTCCCAGAAAAAGTATCATATCAAATCCATGTTGATACGAACAAAACTGCAACTTGTGTTTTTCCTCGCAGTCATTTGCACATAAAACCACTTTCATTAAAGGTACTTGCATCAAGATGGACTCCTTGGACTTTTATATAGTTGTGCCGCCTCCTCCTGACTAGGCCGTAGCTCCAGGCTTCCCTCAGCACCCTGACAAAATAGGCCTAGCACACTGGCACCAAAAAAATAGGGCAAACATGTCACACAGTGAACACTAGAAATGATGCCAGGCAGACTTAGAAAATATTCAGTGCAACTGCACCCAATTTGCAACAAAAATAAAGTAAAGTTGTGTCCATTTTGGCCAATCATACACAAGTGCAGTAGGTGCAGTATAATTGTGCCAAGAGCATTGCTCATTTATGCTGAATTCTGGGAAAAATAATGCATTGTGAGGAAAAAAACATGTCAACTATGCTTAAAGTTGCCCTTTGTCAACTTAAGTTATAAGGTACATTCCAACAACAATTGAATGAACATAGGTTGGTAATAGTCTTAAATAAATGAATTTGGGCTTTTAAAACTAATGTACCTGTCTTTATGTTTTAATTGCATTATATAAAGAGATACATTACCCAACAACAGTTGCAACCCAGCACTAAGGCGTGCAGCGCATAGAAGCTCTGACTGATAAATATGTAAATAAAAATCGCTCAGTGCTTATATTTTCAAACACTGAGATAGGAATTATGAAACAAACAATAAAATGGATACCAAAAATCCAAATGCCTGTAGTTTAGCAGCCGCAGCTGTGTGTCCCCTGAGGCAAGGTGAAACACAAACATATGCAGTATGTTCCTAACTGAACTGGAACTGCATGATGTGTGACAATATTACATTGTTTTTTTATCATTTAAAACTACTGGAAAGCAAAGACATAACTTTCAGACTCAAAATTAATGAATAATTGGAAAATAATACAAATTTTTAGAAACATTTCCTCAAGTGTTTGCTTAAAAATCTACTCTGTGGTCCCACATGTTCACAATGATTTATCTGTATGTAGGTGCCCTATTACTGTATGTACTGTATGTATTTATTTGTTTATAATATACAGTCATTTCCCTGTGGGACCAAACGGTGCTAAGTGATGTCATCAGTTCTAATTGGAGCTAAGTGATGTAATTTCTGTCACATGACTCACTAAAACGTGTATATTATAATAACTAAAGTACCCCCTGTTATAAAATATGAGGATATTAGAAGTCACCTCGGAGTTCAATGACCTGTATAAAAACAGCTTTCAGCCTCGTACGATTATATGGTCATGGAACTCCTTCAGTAACTTGTAAAATCTCTATATTTTGCAACAGGGTGTACATTACTAACTATATAATACACAACAGCAATGAATATCCTGTAAATTATATGCTTATAAATAGAGCTTAGTGATGTCATCAGTTATAATCAGTGCTTAGTAATGTTAGTCACCTTGACCTGTATACATGTAAAAGCACTCGGCCTTGTGCTTTTATATGGTCTTGAAACGCCTCATAATATCACTATATTTTACAACATGGGGTACATTATTTACCATATATTGCACCACATATGTACGCTGTGCTTTACAAAACGCAAGCACAAACAGGAGTATAGTTATAAAACTAGAGAGTGAAAAAAAGTGTTTTTGCATAATGGGCGCAATTTGTGGCTAACATTTTCTGAGTGGAGTACAGTATGCATCACTTTAAAACTGTTCAGTTTTTGATTTGCTGACAGCAACTTCTATTGACGCTACCTACTTTGGGAACCCTGGAATTATCTCCATGTCCCGTGTTGTGGTGGTAGATGGGGCAGATTTACTAAAACTCTAACATTTCTCATTCTTTTTCTTTTTAAAAATTCAGATAAACTCATTTCCACGAATGTCTGACATTTACTATTAGGCTGATGCCACACGAGGCGTAGGGCTGATATTTTAGGCAAGCGGAAAAACGCTTGCCGAAAATTCAGCCCTATGCCTGCTACTTGTGCCTGCACCCGAATGAATGAGATACGCTCGGGTGCAGGCACATGTAGCCGATATACACATGATAACGCAAGACTTTGCATTCTCACACGTTTTCATGCGTATATCGGCTACATGTGCCTGCACCCGAGCGGAAAAACGCTTGCCGAAAATATCAGCCCTACGCCTCGTTTGGCATCAGCCTAAAGTCAGAACTGAAAGTCGTGAAACTCCACATTTTTTGACACATTTTTCACACTGAAACCTCTATTTTTTCAAATTCTTGCACAAAAAAAAACTGCATCAAAAATCCAAAAACCTCTTAAGTTTCAAAGCAAAAAAGGATCCTCCAGGGAAGGGGTGGGAAAAATGTCATTGACTTCTACATGATCTTGGCAAGTTTTAGATAGCGAATTGTCAGTTTTGTCACACAGTAAATCTTGAAAAATATACTTTTTTTCTCTGAATTTTAACGCTAAAAAAATCCAAATTTGAAAAAAAAAAGCGTTAGCAAATGCCCCCCGTAATGAATATTGTAAATACTCACACAGCCTTGTGTCCATTTTTGTATGTCCACGCTTGCACTTGTGGTTTTAAAAAAAACCGTAGTGACAAACTGTTTTGCCTACATAAGGAGGGATTGTTTTATTCAATAAAGGTTCTGAAATCAAATTCTCAAGAACATTTTCCACTTGTATCTTATAATGTGTTTTATGATTTTCATGCTGACAAGAAAGAGAAGAAGTCAAGCATGAACATTACTGGGACCCTTTCTCAGACCAGTAAGAATGTTCTGAGAGGTCGGCATAAATAGGATTTGCCTCCTACATCCTGGGCACAGCGGGTAGAATGCGGGAGTGCTATTTGTATTGAGAGGAGGCTGAGGCTTTTTATTATTCATTTAACACAAGTGAAACTAGATTTGTCATTTTCATAAGGTTTCCTGCTTCACTGCATGTTATGGGTCTATTTTCAGAAAAGAAAGAAAATAATCATGTAAATCAAGTTAGACCTTTCACCCCTTGATTTTGCTTTTTAATATTTTTAAGTAATACAAAAAAAAACACCAGTAAGTGGCGCGCATATTTTCTCCTAATTGAGCAGCCACAGGAAAGGGAAACATTAACCTTTCTGCAAAGTTAGATAATTGCTTGCAGTAATTACCAAAGGCAGATAAAGGAATAAATACAAATTCCCCTTTTAATCAGCCATCCTTTCTAACAAATGTATAGCAAATGTCAGCCAGGGGTCTACTGACTATTGGCTTTGTCATATGTAAGTGTAAGAGTACATGGTCATTTAGCTCTGGTTTAAAGGGAGACTAAAATCTCTTTACCTAAAGGCTTGCCCTAACCAAGTGCTGTAAACTTCCTTAACCAGTACAGTTTTACTTAGAAAGCAGTCCAAGCTTCTTATGGGGGATATATAACAAATGGCCTCAATGTAAATAATATAGGTATGTAAGCAATTATTCCTTTGTGCAAAAAATGTTTCCTTTTGTGAATTTTATCTACCTTTAGTGAACCTGAGAAATAATTTAGCAACCCATGAGCCAGGGAAGAAAGATTGCACATAGTCTGCACAAGTATATGTAATAAAAAATGTGCCAACTTAAAGCAGAACAATATACTGCGGCAATTAAAATGTGCAATATAATAGCTGTCTAATGAAAGATATTGCATTATGACATACTGTATGTATGGGGGTGTCAGGGTTCCCTGGCCTTTAGAGAGGAAGCCACCACATGGTATGTCTCTTTGGTCCTCACTCGCTCAAAGAGGTAGCGTACTAGAGAGTCTAGGGCACAGGTAGACCTCAGTAGGTAAAATGAGTTTAAGAAAATCTTAAAATCTCTCACTCTAGAAATGAGAGTCAGGATCAAGGTAGTTAGTAGAGCATTCAGGGGCTCCAATGAGAAGACTGGATGTTTGTACCTTGTGGTGTCATGCACTAGTATAGGGACTTAAGCGGTCAGGTTCAGTAATAGGTGACTCTTGGAGTACTACATCAGTGTAATGATCACTTAGCACTAGGGGCTAGTTCACCAATCTGTGGGAACAACTTCTAGTTGTACCCTAGTGTTGTGAAACCTACAGCTGTGAGGATGAAACTGTTTGCGATTTATGAAATGATTGATCCGCACCATCCAGTTATTAAACAGTTTTCATTAGATTGTTATAAATGTCAAAAGTCATCAGTCATAAGTTAATCAAATTGTGAGATACAAAGACACTTACATGTCTGTGGAAAAACACTTCAGCACTACACACTTCAGAACCCATATCTAATGCCATGACTTTAATGTTACTATGTGCTAGTATTTCATTCATACAGTCATATATTGAGGTTTGCGTGTTCTCATTTATTCTTATTCTTCTGTCTTTTTTGTTTATTCTTAGGCACTTTCTCGCTAACTAGCATCTAAAGAAACTCTGCTTTATATCTTTTCTTCCTGCTTTTGTTGAAAAATTCTTTGAAAAACAGGTCACAATGGCAATGCTACAGTCAAGGAAGTTTATATGTATATGCCCACCAGGAAGAAAATAAAAAGCACACGCATGCAAACATAAGTGAATTCGCCAGTTCTTCTGTGCTCTTGATTATCTGCCATAAGTAGTCTCCCTACAGATGCTTTCAAAACCCGCATGGTGCCATCTCTGAACACAATTGAGTTTGCATTTAAATGTACTTGGCCTGTTGTGTAGACATTGGATGTGACAGCTAAAATTGTACACATGAAAATCTTGGATGAGGGAGCAAAAGGGACTGCTTTAGAAAAATGTTAATAAGTGCTGAATTACCTTTAGGCTCCTTCTGCTGTGTAAAAGCGTCTGACCCTTTTATGTTTTATGTTAATGGATATATTTCTGGCATTTTGTTACATTCCAGCAAGATGGTTTTTTTGAACCATGGGTGCTCAGCATTGTGCAGTTTATCCAGAGGCAATATAAATGACATTATTAACAAAGTGGCATGGAGGGGATTATCCCAGAGAGTGGAGCTGGCACTGCAAGAACTTACATTTCCTACTTTTACAGTGTATGTGGCCATCTAGTTTGATGCATTTTATTGTTATATGTAACTTTTCACCTCTGATAACTGTCAGGGAGTGGGAGATATTAAAATTAAATTTTAAAATAAATATATCAAGAAATACTATTTAAATGAAAGACCTTTGGGTTGACATGTTTAACTTGAGGGTTCTAGAACAATTTTTTTGTTATATGGGATAAAAGGTCTCATATCCATAAAACAGAATTAGGCCTATAGGTGATAAAATCTCTGTCCCGTGCAGAGATTACTGATTACATATTTATATTTTTTATTTTTATAGGACAAAGAAACTTCAGAAATTCTGCTAGTCAAATACGTACATATGAAACATAAGCATATTTAGGTTTCAAATACTGATTTATTGTGCAATATTAGAAGCACTCTAATACAAAATAAAATAAGGGGATAAAAATGTCTCATTGCACCCACTAGAATGTTTTAATAAATGTGATATATTTGGGAAGTTATTAATACATTCATATCCCACATAATTAAATATTTTATTTCATGGGACAAGCTTGTGACAGTAGGGTGGGTTAAGGCATAGTTCCAAGGCTGTAAAGAACACAGCTTCACTTTTGAGCTAAAGATATATCTATTTCTATAAAATATAAAATTGTCTTGCAAAGTTATTTGCAATGTTATTCTCTCACAGATCTATTACTGGTGGCTTACAGTCTATTATATTATGCATTATATTTCAACTGTGTTTGGGTCTTTTTATTTTACACACAAATATAAATTTATACTTTTATATATCAAAGTATGTATTTTTTATACATTTGTATGAATGGGAATAGTAGAAAGTTCCTGGTTATATACAAATACTTTTTTATAACTAATTAAATAGTTTGATTCCACATAATAGCTGTAAATATTTTGCCAAATTACCTAGGTCATTTTCAAAACTGAAATTGTAATGCACATACGCATTGTTTCTTTTCAGTTGATTCTGAATAGCTAGACAGCCACGTCACCAGGTGAAAAAGTCGGAGAGCACACAGGAACCTCTTATTATATGGCTTCTGAAGTGAGTATCTGCGATTATTTGTCAGAAATAGGATATAACGTTAAGGTATATTTACTTTTGTATCTATATTTGCTTGTATCTTTTTAAAAATGTTGATTTCTCTAAAATGTTTATCAACAATTGGGTTTTTAATACATTCCAAACCATTATTCCTTTGTCTTCTCCACTGGTGACATATCATCTGCTTCATTAAGTGTTTCATTTCCTTTACACATTAGTCAGGTTCCATGATTAATCCATTAGTGTGGCATCTTTATATAAATTTATATATCTTTAGCTCTGAAAAAAAGGAAACATGGGTTCACTGAGGAGAGCCATTATGTTAGCTTTCCCCAGTGAATCCAGTCCAAAGTTTGTTCCACTGCACCATTTTAGTAACCACTCTCAGGCATCCCAGGATAGGTATTACACTTGCACATACACAGTAGAGTAAAATCGGAAAGTTTAATGTAACTGTGCATACGATTATGGCATAATGCTTTGTTAGTCGTGTTTGATTTCCCTGGGTTAGAGTAGTTTTTTTTCTTCTAAAAATAACACAGGTCTGGGGGGAAAATTAACAAAAGAATTTACTGGGAGTGCTTAACTTTTTTGGCACTCCCTGGTAAATCCTTGCACTTTTATACCTGTTTTCCTTAGAGGATTATACTAATTATACACAGAAAATCTTACTGCAGCCTACTAAAAAACACTTGATTTGATATCAAAAGTAATCTTCACGCAAAATACAATCTTGACATTTGGGTATACTTACCTGTCAAAGTTATGTGAGTGCCAAAATGTCAGTTTAAAATGAATGTTGTTCTGTTTGGTGCAGTAACACATTGACAACCCATCCTCAATTAAAAAGGTGAATATTTCTTCATTGTAAAGTAAAGAGCTGTAGACATCTAAGTAATAGTAGTAATAATAATAATAATAATAATTGTATACAGGTTATTGGATGTCCAAATTGATAGAATAATATGGACTTTGTCACCCAAGTTTAGGATGGATATATTTTTTTTCCATTCCATTCCGAAAGTTGCGATTTTTTCGTAGCGTTAAAACTTGCGCGAAAAGTTGCGCTTTTTTCGTAGCGTTAAAACTTAAAAGGCGCGACGTTTTGCGCAAGTTTTAACACTACGAAAAAAACGCAACTTTTTGCGCAAGTTTTAACGCTACGAAAAAATCGCAACTTTCGGAATGGCTATGAAAAACTCGCGTTTTTCCGCAAAAATCGTATTGGTAACGAAAAAGTCGCGATAATTTTCCGAAAAAATCGCAAAATACCGATCATTAAGAAAAAAACGCAATCGGATGCATTCGGCCCGTTCGTGAGTAAGTAAATGGGCCCCTTAGTAAAAGAGTTCACCATTTGATAAATACACTTCTAAAAATCCCATAGGAATGAATAAAACATGGGTGAGTTTTTCTGTACTAAGCTCTAAACTCACATTTTGATACATATGCCCCTTAGTGAACAAGTCAGCTTGAAAAGTTGCTTTCACAGTAGCAAAATTACTTTTGTTTTACTCTACATACCTTTTCTTATTGAGAGTGAGTAGCATCCCAGGAACTTTTAAATCTATCTGTACTGTTTTGAATCCTCACACAAGACTACATTTTTGCAATTTCACTACACTATAACAGCAAAATGCAAAATCTATGCAACATTTCTGAAACCATTACTAATAAACCCAGTCAATAGTATAGAAAAAAAAAAAAAATAAATATATATATATATAGAAGTCCAGTTTGCAGACTGGGAGAACATCTAGAGGAGGAGGAGTTGGACAAAATACATGGTTATCTAGCAACCTTTTCTATCATGATTGCTATTATACCCCTAAAAAGCTTGCTAAATAGTTCCATACCACAGACCTGTGCCCAGGAGGATGTGGAGAAGAATCGGATGAAATGCATATGTGGTGGACTTGTCCCCTGATCAAAAAACTTTGGACGGAAATATTTCAAACTATAAAAGAAACCTTAGCTACTAACCTAACTCCAGACCCCTTTTTGGCCCTTCTGTTACGCAAACCAGTACAAATTACACACAATGAACACAAATTCTGCATACACCTTTGCATGACAACCAGATGTTTGATAGCAAAGATTGAAGGGTCTACCTCCTACAATGCAAGAGATACGTAATAAACTATGGTGGACAATAGAGATGGAAAAACTTACAACATTACTTAACAACAACCACCGCAAATTTGAAAAAAGTTTGGAAGCTTTGGTTATTTAGACATTTTCTTTAAAGAACATATATACAAAAAAAGATATGTTCAACCGCATCTATAGTTCTTTCTCCCCTCTCCCTCCTTTCCTACTCTCTCCTTACCCCCCCCCTTTTTACCAAGTTATAAAGTTGCCCACTAAGCCATATAAACATATAATGATAAATCAGCGATAATGAGACAAACGCAGTTGATAACAATTGATCTTTATTCCTTATGACTATTGAGCAAGTATATGTAACATGCATGCATGTATGTATATCAAAATGGGTAAAATACAATAAACACAAAGTTAGAAAAAAAAAGAAGTCCAGTTTGTAAAGGCATGCAAAGATTCCCAAGTTACGAATGCTTTTGTTCTTAAGATGCTAAAAGCAAAACGCCATAAAAGCATAGAAATGAAGCTCTCAACATACACAGATATGAAGGCTTTGCTGTCTCCAAAGGTTAAAGACCTACATGGTAAAAAAGCCTAATCTTTTCTCAGAAGTGTTAAAGAATTCCATACATTACTTGAGCTTTCTTCAGGCCAGAGTGATAGCTTCATTGCACTGAATGATTTGTGATAAGTTAATTTTCTGCTTAATTGCCAGAATCTTTTGTTTTCACTTTTCACGATCCTACACCTAAAAGAGGCAGTCCATCTCCACCCTTGGGGAACTAACATTCACTTTTTTATTTTATTAAGACATGATTCATCAAACTTGAATTATCCGTTTGTAATGAAACTCCTTTTAGCTCCTTACTACAAATTCCAACTCCTGCAGGCCCATCTCATTGCAGGAAAACCTCTAGGTTCTTATAACAGATCATGTGCAAATTACTTTACCAAACTATCTAGGGGAGCAAAGTGGTTAACCTTCACCCTTGGTTGCCATGGAAGATGCATGGCAGCCTTATTTGAATGTTTCCACTCAATAGGGCTTAGATTTGATAAATGGTGAGAATTCCCTTTTATCAGTCCTCCTGCACAACACATCCCCCTCCATGTTTTACTGTGTAGGCCGGATGTGAAAGGAGACTGGCAATCTCCCACTGAGCTGCCCATTATACTTCATCAACAAGTTCTCTGAGAGTCTGAAATACTTAAAGCTGAAATCCCACCTCATATAAAAAAGAGCTGCATTGCACATTTATTCCCATACTGAATCAGCCTGGCTCTTCTCATCACTATTCCATGCAAGTAAGATCAAAAATGAAAGAATTTTTTAAACCTGCTTGCTTATAGCAAGGCTATTTCTTTCATATTGTTTCTTAGTTTGGGTGGAATGATATGAGTTAGTTTAATGCAATAGGATATGAGTACTATTTATTACATACATATATTCACTGCCTCCTGTCTACACTGATGAGAAACATACAGTATATGCCTATAGCTAAAGAAGCAACATAAGGGGAAAATTCAGTGAAAATTCAAAGAGGGAATGTTTTAAATTAATCAGGAAAGACTATGTAGGTTGGTTATGTGCAAGTCATGTGACATGTAAAAATACATTTGATCACAAAAATACAAAGAAATGAAAAGGTTAGGGGACTCTGGGAGTTGTAGTTTTGAGATGTGGAAGTCTGTATAATCCTTTAACACCTTGAGTAAAACTAATATGATATATATAAATATATATATATATATATATATATATATACAACAGATCAGAAAATCAAACCTGACACTATTATGTGTCTGAATCGTGGGGGGCTTGTTAATTTTTGGTTAAAGGAATATTAACCACAAAACTGTAAAAGATGCTTAATACAGTATTTTTAGATTCTATACAGGCTCTATTATTTCATTGGCTGCTTTACCAGGTGGTTATAGTCATGGTTTTGTCTATGCTAGGGTTGGCATGCTTTAGGAGAAGATAGGGAGAAAATGAATAGCTCTTTCTATCAAGATTGAATCTGTAGCAAGTTATAAACCCCTGTACAGAGGCAAGGAAAAGACACTGAAGCATGAAAAAGCTCTCTGTAATAGGACAGCACTAGATAAAGAAAGGATGGTCATATTAACCATGGCTATTTCTTTATTCTGTACTGATGTGTCTGACTACCTGTAACTGCAAAATAAAAAGTAACTAAAAATGCTTAGAGTATCTAACAGAGTTTGAGGTCCCAGAAATACGAAATATTCTGCTACTGTAAATGGTGAGATCGTGTATGTAAAGACTATAATGACAATTTAATCACAGGAAAACTTGCAGCAAGAAGTAACTTGCTTTATGGTGGTATTCTGCAAGAAGTAAATGAGCTCCTTCAGGTATTTTATAACTTAGTACATACAATGCACCAAATTCTAAAAGTGTTCCTTTGTCACAAAAATGCTGACTGTAATTTTAAAGGAGAAGGAAAGGCTAATAAAGAGTTAATCTCAAGCTGCAGGCATATCTTCAGTTCTCTCAATAGTGCCCTTAAGTCTCCACATATTTCTCCTGTTCAGAAGATCTGAAGCCAAACAGGAAGAAAAAACGCTGAGCTGTATAAAGAAAGTTCCCATAATGCCTCACTCCTGCACAGACACCCAGACCAAGTGAACAGAGACTATGGGGCTGATTTACTAAGACACGATTTCGAATCCGAATTGGAAAAATTCCGATTGGAAATGAACATTTTGCGACTTTTTCGTATTTTTTGCAATTTTTTCGGCGTCTTTACGATTTTTGCGTAAAAATGCGAGTTTTTCGGCGTCTTTACGATTTTTGCGTAAAAACGCGAGTTTTTCGTAGCCAATACGAAAGTTGCGCAAAGTCGCGATTTTTTCGTAGCGTTAACACTTGCGCGCAAAGTCGCGCCTTTTTCGTAGCGTTAAAACTTAAAAGGCGCGACGTTTCGCGCAAGTTTTAACGCTACGAAAAAATCGCGACTTTGCGCAACTTTCGTAATGGCTACGAAAAACGCGCATTTTTACGCAAAAATCGTAAAGACGCCGAAAAACTCGCGTTTTTACGCAACAATCGTAAAGACGCCGAAAAAAATCAAAATTACCGATCATTACGAAAAAAACGCAATCGGACGCATTCGGCCCGTTCGTGGGTTAGTAAATGTGCCCCTATGAGTCAGCTTTCTGCTGATTGGCTCAGATTCACATTCCTAAGGGGGGGGAGTGAGTTCTTAGCGTTCTTGAGGGAGGGGGGGGGCAGGAGAGAGCAGAGAGCTACATGTCTCTGGCACAGGAATTACAGACACAACAAATCTTTTTTCAGAGAAGTCAGTGCAGTGTTTCTGTGAGTGCTTATGGCTGTATTTACATAGACCTTTCTGATAAAGCTTGCCTAGGGCGCCCAGTCAGCCACCTCGTCCCAGCACCTTCCCCACCCCTCGCATGTCCTTCGGGGCACATGCGCAGTTCCATCAAACGCATGGGGGGGTCACTCACTGCCCCCACCACATAACGACAAGCGGTGGGGGCAATGACAAGTGAGCACGGTCTAGGGGTATGCAGGATAGGCTCCTGCCTGGCGCCCCCTAATCATTGCACACTAGGCGGGTGCCTCTTCTGCCTACCCCTAGTTTCGGCCCTGATAATTTACTATATTGCAGATTTTGGGGATTATGTACTTGGTTATTTTGGGGGGTGGGTTGCAGTGGTGCCAACAACCCTTGCCCTGGGTCCACCGGAGCTTTACAGTAGCATTTGCTTTATCTAGTTGCACAAGGATTTTTTTCCTGTCCAATACACTACAGGTATTCTGAACAGAATTACAAGAATATTGTAGTCTTGATGAGTTCTGCAGTTTCTTGAATATATTAGGTATAGGTTCTGTTATCAGGAAATATTGGGACCTGGGGTTTTTTTTATTGGTCAAGGGATCTTTTCATATTTGGATCACCATCAATCATTTAAACATTAAATAAACAGTAATAAATAATAAATAAACAGTTTTACACCAATATGGATTTGTGCAGCTTAGTAAGGATCAAGTACAAACTATTGTTTTATTATTATAGAGAAAAAGGAATCTTTTTTTAAAAATTTGAATTATTTGCTTAAAATGGACTCTGTTGGAGTCTCCTTGTATCTTGGGGCCAGGCCCGGATTTGTGGAGAGGCCACAAAGGCCCGGGCCTAGGGCGGCAGAAGTTTAGGGGCAGCATGCCGCCCCGCCGCAAGAAAATATTTAAATTTGCCTCCCATACGGAGCAGTCGGGACTTCTCCCCACTGCTCCGTATGGGAGTTTAAAGTAGCGCATGCGCACTCGCGGGGGGTTATCACGCGTTTGCGCATGCGCACTGGGGGGGGCGCGTTTGCGCATGCGCATGGGTGGAGGGGGGGTGACAAACAGGGGCGGCCTCGGGGCGCCCAGAACAGAAATCCGGCCCTGCTTGGGGCTTCCTGGATATCCCATACCTGTGTTCTGTTTAATGCAGTCAGGATGTGGTTAACTTATCCATCTAAACCTAAATTTCATATGGTAAAATGAAATGCATGAGAAATCTCATCTTCAGTCCTATAATCTTAATCCGATGCATATTACTAAATTCCAATTTATTATTTAAATATCCATACGAAAGCAGCAGTTTTTCAGTAGAAGCTGAAATTAGTTTTATGACCATGCATAAGTTATAAGGCACTGTGTCAATCTGCCCAGAACTGATACGGCATTTCATTTACTCTTAAGTCCTAAAGAGAACTCCTTTTTTTAAATTAATTCTGGAATTGAAGTAGCATGATTAAAAAAAAGAGGCAAATTAATGTTGGTGAGTCTTTGTGCCTGTTACATTTTGTAATAGAACTGCTTTTGCTATTTTCAGTTTCAGCATTCTCACTTCAAAGTTCATCTTGTATCTTACCTGAAGTAATGTAGGTCAGAAATAATTGTGAACACATCATCTCATCAGAAGTAAAAGGC
Source organism: Xenopus tropicalis (assembly GCF_000004195.4). NCBI lineage: Eukaryota > Metazoa > Chordata > Amphibia > Anura > Pipidae > Xenopus > Xenopus tropicalis. The sequence goes on along the minus strand of NC_030683.2, from coordinate 44,780,428 downwards.
TTCCTGCTTTAATTTGGAGCTTAACTGAGAATTAACAGCATTTGTTTCAGGCACTGTACGGACCATCGGCTTTAATATCACATTGATATTTTAGTCCATGCAAGTGCAGAACATGATAGAAACAGAAAAACATCCAGGTTTAAAAAAAACAAACTAAAAAGTGGTATTTTTTTTTTACCAGAAGATTTGAGTGACAGTTGTATTGAGGTTCATGAATAACTCTGACATTATTAAATGACAAATTATAATAAGAAGAAGTCAAAAAAGGATGAAAGCTTCATAACCCATGTATAAAAAAGGTGTTTTCACACAATAAAGTAGCACGGAGCAATACTAGTATTCACAGAAGAGCCTTGTTTGAATAACATTTCATTTCAAAATTCCATGTTCTGATTTATTAGATTATTTATGAGTATAAAATAGGACCTGTTGAGAAATGTATGTCCTTAGTTTTACTGCATTCTTATACTAATGGAACTATATGCCTATATAAATGTATATGTAGTATTGGAATTCTTAAATCAAGTGTTTCAGACATGTTTCAATGCCTATTGTACTGAATATTTTGGCAATACCACTTAGATATAAATAAGGTTTATCTTGCTTTTATGCAATAGTCACTTTATAATGAGATACTTGATAAAGTCAAAATAAAATGTCATCCCGTTTGAGTTTCAAAGATTTATTTTATTTCTTATAAATTGAGCTCTAATAATCATACCTCTAATTTAAATTATTGTCTAATTTACAATAACTTTTTGTTTTACGTAGTTTACACTCATTTATTTATAGAGAGAATATGGTCATTCTGAAGCCCCACCCATTAAAACTCTGTAGCTTACATACACCAAAACCAGCAATGAAGAACCCTCTGTATCTACCTCATCTGTTATTTGGTACATCAAAAATACAGTTTATATTATCTTTATAGTTAACCTTTATCTTCTTGCCACAGAGACTTACACTTTGGAAATAAATGTACACTTTTGGCTCAGTAGAGATTTTCCTGTGACTAGGTCAGCTCTAATAGTGTGTGAATGGAGCCTTAGAAAGAAAAAAAAACATTACTAATATTAGTATTGTTTTCATGTCATTTGCTTTATTTTCTAATGGGGGTAGTGCTCCATTCAAAGAACATTCCACAGTTATGGCTGGCTACATTTTTCCAAAAAGCTCCTGGCTGTCTCTTAAAACTCCCAAAAGTATCTTCTTACTTACTTCTGATTCAAGCTTTTTAGGATATTTATGACTGCTAAAAACCAAATACAACATTACACATTATCCTGGTAAATATCTCACTATATCATTGTCTCCACAGTTATTGAGTGCTGGTAAAAGCTTGTGGTGCCAAGCCTCCGGTTTTTGTGTTTATGTTCTTGATCATATTTCTGTTTCCTAAATACATGTTCCTATATCTTGCAAGTCCTGTTGCTGCTGTGTCTTCGTTCCCCATATTCTTACTCCCTGGTTTTGACCCTTAACCTGATATTAGTTTTCAAGGACAGTGTTTTTGATTGGCATCTAAATCTCAGTTATTTGCAAATGGTTATTGAGCAATTGGCTCCTTACAAAGACTTTTACAGAAATTTCCTTAGAGGGGAAATATTAGGGTTGATTCACTAAAGGTCGATATTTCGAGCGCTATTTATAGCATGCGTTAAAAATTTTATTGCGTCTTAACGCACGATTCACTAAAAGTATATTTGCGTTAATTTAGATGCAATGCTGTTTGCTTTATTTAAGTCGTGAAGGCTATTTTCATGCTACTTGTCGCGCACGCTAATTAACGCATGTGCGCTACTTATCGCTTGCACGCCATATACACCATTATGGGGGGGGGTTTACCATTTATCAATACTTTTTTTGACTGCCATACATTTACATTTGTTTACATGCAGTACAACACATTTATTTTTATTGAGGTGTTACTGACCAGTGCAGTTCAGCAGTAGCACTAAGCACTAAACCTAACCTACCTAAATCTAAATAGTTAATCCCAATGTAAATCTCATACAGGTATTAATGATTTGCATTATTATTTCTCTCCCTGGAATAAGTTATTACATCAGGAGATAAGTATGTTTTTAGCAAATGGCAACCATCATTACCCTTATAATCTGTCATAAATTCACCTCTATGTATTTTTAAGTGGCAAGTGCTAAAATTATGTTTTTGTAACTTGAATCAATACCCTTTTCTATACAAGACAGCACTTTATTTGCTTTAGTGGCCACTGAATGACACTGCCTGGAATTAGACAACTTGTTCTCTTCACTAGTGATGAGCAACCTTTTTTGCCAGGCATTTCACCATTGGCGAATTGTTTTGCAAAACTGTGCTTTGCAATATATATTCAAGTACCCTACCCCTTATTACCCCTTCCAAAAGTTTTCCTACCACTGATGTCACACTAACAGGCCTATAGTTTTCAGGCTGCAGAATCCTTTATTGGATAATCACATTAGCAATTCGCCAAATAGCAATTTGGATTCCTTTTACTCCTAGCTGCAATATATCTTTCAATCTCTATTTTAGCTTGCCTAATAGCTTTTTTGCATGCTTTATTTGCTCCTTGTACCTGATAAAATTTTCATTTGTCCCAGCTAAGTTGAAAGCTTTAAAAGCATGTTTTCTTACCAATCTTGACACTAACACTTTTATTTCAGAATGCCATGATAGCCATTGGCTGTCAAGTTGTGCATAGTTACATAGTACATTTTGATTGAAAAAAGACTAGGGATCATCAAGTTTAACCCCTCCAAATGACCCTCAGTGCATATCTCTACACATAGCTATACAAACCTATCAATCCACTCACAATACATGCAATTAGTATACAGCCAAGCCCAAGAATAAATGTCATAAGCCAACCCAAGCTGGGGGCAGAGACTGGTAAAATAAAACATTAATGCAGGGTTTTAAAAAGATAGGCCAAACTGTAGGTAACTTATTTTACTCTTAAAGAGTAGAGCGACTAGTAGGCAAAAAGAAAGCTGATGTACAGCCTATGACAGAATATAAAATATGTAATAAAAGTAGTACAAAGAAGCTGTGATAAGTGTTACGTTGGTTACCTTCAACAGAGCGGATTTTAGTGGTTGAGGAGACCAAGCATAAATCTCTCACAAGCTCAGACAACCATGTCTTGACTACTGGTGCTGTTTTTCTGCAAGATTGCAATGTGCCAAGCACATGATAAGTGGAATGACTGCAGTGATAAATGTTATCTGTATATGTAGTCAGAAATGAAAAAATGAAATGTTCGTATCTTAATGTACAGCATTGGGTGGAATTGGTGGTCTCTCAAAAGAGATTTTATCATTAGCGCAATACCTTAGAAGCGCACAGAGAGTGAAAACAGAATAATACTGAAGCAGGATTTTGAAGACATGAAAAAAAAGTATTCCGCACTCACTCAAGACCTGTAAGTGCGGCATACATTAATTGGTTCATAATTCCTAATCAGTACCCAAGCAGTTGATCTGCATGTGTGCTCTCTTCTGTCTAATATTATACACACGGCAGACATTCTCTAGATATCTTAAAATATCCTTAACTAAAGGATGAATACAGAGGCAATTTGCAGCTGTCTTTTGGGCAGTCAGGGGCTATTCTGTCACCAGTGTCGGACTGAGATGGCAGGGGCCCACCAGAAAGCCCTGTACCATGGGCCCACTCTCAAAACTTTAATTATTCCTCTCCTCCCTCAAACTCTTTATTATCCTAGTCTGTTTTCTCTACATGCTATACTCTATTTATCCATCTATCAAGCTTCCATGTTCCCTTACAGAAATAGGGAATAAATATGAAATAGGCTAAACAGATAGAAGCAAGAGGTCCCACTGACACCTGGGCCCACTGGGAGTTTTCCTGGTATCCTGGTGGGCCAGTCCGACGCTGTCTGCCACCAAGGACAACAACTATCCATTCAATAGTAATAAGTGAAATTTTTGTGCCAGGCATGGACTTATGTCAAAATTTCTGCATTGGTGGATTGAAATGTGCCACAGAAAAATTTATTGGCTTTTCGCTAATTTTTTGCTGTTTCACAAATCTTTTCAGAGATTTGAATTTTTTTGGTGAAGTTAAAAAGCTAAATGGGACAGATTCGCTTATCACTACTATTCAACCCATATCTTAACCTAACTGACCTTCAAGTTGGCCTTTCAGGTTTGTGTAGGAGAGCAAATAACCATTGTCCCCAATTCTCATCCTAAATGGCTTTCAGGCTGAGCCCTCAACCAGTACTCCAAGCCTGTGGTACATTGTTGTCTTGTCTTGTTCATGTGCTGTTTCTTCCAGAAGCCACCTATTGCCAGGTTCCCCAACATATTTCTATTAGAAAATTTAGGAGCATACCCTACAAACAAACAACCTCCCTAGGTGCTGGCTACAATAATCAATAAGAGTGCCACACACAGAGGGACTGTGCACACATAACTCACTGTAAAAAAAGCGCCAAAGTGTAGTGACTGTAACCATGGTAACATCTATACACAAGTGGTATGAGAAAAATCTAGTTAACGGGTGTGAAATGTGAAACAATCACATAAGAATTAAAAACATCTTAGTACTAATAGTAAATGCAGGCTAAAATCAGATCAAATAATGACAAATACATGCATGTTAATCCAATCCATGTCACCTCAAATCTGCACTTGAAGAAAGAAGTTATAGCTCCAACCTTGTTGTACCATATACATAAATAACTATGGAGTTTTAACACACATTGGTCAATTCCAGTGGATATGTAGTGATTTGATCCATGATTCCAGTTCATGCCAAGGCATGAAATAAGTTGGATTTATTCTGTCACATTGAATGAAAATAAAATATGTTCTATCTAGACCATGTTATTGTGCCAACCTTGACGCTTACCTTTAAAACATGTTTTTAACAGTGTTTTCCTAGTAATTTGTCACTTTCAACTTGTCATTCAGTGAAACTCAACCATGCAGTTTAGCCATTAGCTGTTTCACTCAATAAGGGCTTCATTTTCTTCACCTGAACATTTATATTATCTTGAGAAAAATGTATTTTCTGAATTGCCCTTTCTGGCAATATAAATCTACCATATTAGACTGACCCTTATCAAATGAGCAAAGCAAATGGCTAGTATTTTACATTGCCTAAAATTGTATCTTTATTTTCCTCGTGTTACATTTGCCCTTCTTTAATGTTGTGTGAAGGTCTTGCTTTTTCATCTCATTTACTTTCTTATTGTTGGCAGCTCACATCTCACTGGCTAATGATATATTACCTGTCTGATTTGTGGCCGGGCTGCCAGCATCTCCACCATAGCTTTCCTGGATGGAATTCACTTCAGTTCTCTTTTCCTGCCACCTGGCTGCAATCGAAGCCGTCACATCATTGCAGCATTGCCTGCCCAAGGGATTGTGGGGATGTGCTGGATCACTGTACCAAATTCATTTTTTTTCTCCGTTTTTTCCTTTTAGTAATGAGATTGCTAAAGCTTGTCTCTAGGGTCTCCCACAGACTTTCTTGACAGATACAGCATTATAGACCTTGTCTGCCCACAGGGGATATTTGCCCTTCATGTAGAAAAATACCTTGAGATTTCACTTCTTCATCATAGTTACAGCACAACCAGTATTTGATATAAATGTGAACTACTCATGAAAGAGTAACATATTCACCTTATTCCTTTTAGATAATAACTACTTTCTTAATTTACCTCTTTCAATATTCTTGCCATTTAAATGTCATTAGCACCTAATGATCTCCAAGTTCACGCTGTCTTAAGGAAATTGGAATTGTTTTACTAGTTTATTTCTCCATTTACATGTTAGCAATTTATCCTTTTTGTACGGAATGCTGTTAGAACATTCCCATATTTTATATTTCAAATTATGCAACTATGGTAATTATATTTATTAATCTAACTGCACTTGAATGAGGAAGTAACAATCATTCTGGCAGCCATTCTCTGGTCATATGATAACCAGCTGGACACTTATTTCAGTGGAAATAAGGACGAGGGTCAGCCACCTGTCACAGCCCTTTACAAGGAGGTAAATTAAGTGGTGCTTGGGTTTATAAAAGTTAAAAACATTACCCCCCCCCCCCTATGACCAATTAAAAATATTTTAGGACATGTGCTTCCACAATATAGATATTTTTCTATATTACCCCATCCACAGTAGATTAGGCAAAAGAGAAGGGGGCAAAGAGCAACACAAGTGTTACATTTAAAAGGAAGTGCAATTGCACACAGTTTACATATCAGGGGGGTATGAACAGGGCCGGCCTGTGCTCATTGATACCACAATCTGCACCTCACTGTGAGTTTATTTATCTGGCGTAAAGTGCAGACCACAGTCAACTAGGGGAAGAATTGCTGCCTGAGTGAGCACTAAGAAAGCTGCCCTTGGTGTAGTATTAAAATTATGGTAAGCCAATGATTGCTCATGTTGCTATAGTTTTGTGCCCCCAAGGTCCTCATTTCATTTATATTTTCTGTAAATGTTTTTTCTTCTAACACAATTTATTTGCCTGTTTCTTGTGTAAAAAGTATAACTTTACCTTACATACTACAGGTATGGGACCTGTTATCCAGAATGCTCGGGACCTGGGCTTTTCTGGATAAGGGATCGTTTCGTAATATAGATTTTCAGACCTTTAGTATACAAAATAATATTTTAAACATTAAATAAGATTATTTTGCCTCCAGCTAGGATTAATTATATCTCGGAGATGCACTCGAACAACAAACCTGAAGAAGGTCACACACATGTTACCGAAACTTTGGACCACTCATTTTTCACCAATAAATTACGTCTTTTGATTCAGACCTGCAATTGTAGTGCAATGCTATTTTTTCATATATATATATATATATATATATATATATATATATATATATATATATATATATATATATATATATATATATATATAAAAATAGAAAAATCACGGGCACTCACGTTTAGTTAACACAAATATGCCTGGGTGCAGTCTTCCAAACGGGAACAAAGAAGGATATTGAAGAAGCCGCTCACACAGGACTTTAGTGCAAAAAAAGTAGTTTATTCGGATAGGTGAACTGATGTTTCGGCTGACCCTCAGCCTTTCTCAAAGTTGATATATAAATATATGTATGTACAGTTAGAAACTAAAAATGTGCAGTTCTTAATGTCAAATCAGGAGAATAATTTACAAGAGAAAAAAACTCTTACAGTAATTTTAATGCAGCAATTTAATTACTTTTAATCCTATATTACAGCCTTTACGACTTATATAAGCATTGTCACTTGTTAATGAAGGAATGGACATTTTTTTGTAGCCATATCACATTACGCAGCACATATTTCTGTGGGAATACAATGCTTTTTGGTTTCTTGTGTGTGTAATCAGTGCTGCTGTAATTTTACAAGATTGACTTTGATATGGATGCATTGATAGCACATTAAAGTAGTAATAACAGGTAAATTGACTTAAACATGATATGAGGTGACACGACTGTAATTGTAACACAGCCACCGAAAAGAAACAAATTTGTTAATGTTTTTGGGTGACCTCATTAGATTGCATTCAGCTAGGGCTGACAATTCAGTCTGCTGATGCCTTCCACCCACAACAGTGGCATGGGCTACACCACTATCCTCCTATTAAAGTAACTGCCAGTTTGCCATTTGGACTCATAGATTCAAGGATAACTTAATTCTGAATAGTTTATGAAATGAGAAAAAAACTCAATAATATGATATCATTGGAGTTTTGCCCCAGGGCCACAATGCTATCAAAGGTCCAGCACATATATGTATATAATGATGTATAGTAGTCTAATTTGTCCACACATTTGAATGGTTAGAATTCACTAATCAGAAAGACTGAGATGTGCATTAATTAGCTTGGTTTCTTTGCCAAAGAGTGGGCCAGTGCAGTTCCAAGCTGACTGATGACCCATATTGTGCCAGATCAGGTCATCGGCTGGTGCACTTGCAACTTCTGCTATGACTGCAGCCCAGGTTAGTTGGCATATTGACTTTTATTTGGGATCACATGTTCACACATTTTGTGTGATGCCAACATAATGAAAGCAAATGACTGACAGCTGTATGTTACTGAACTAAAGCAAAATTGCAGCACTGTGCTTTTTCCTATGGTTCAATAAACCAGAAAAAAGGGGTTAATTTCTAGAATTTTGCATCCAATCCTGAAAAAAGTATTAAACCCAAGTAAAACGTGGCGGTGCAGGCATTTTATAGTTCTGTCATTGCAGATTTCAAATTTAGTTTAGCAGAGTCTGGCGGTTAAAGATTGTATGTATCAGTTTCCAGATCTGCAGCAAAAAGATGGCTTGGACCAGAACATGAAAGTTACACTGATAAAAAAAAGTCTTATAACCAATCTAGCAATACAGAATAGAAAAATACAGTTTAGTATAAAAGAGCACAGAAACAAGTTATGTGGCAGGTCTTTTCTGAAACTGATAATTTGATTGTAATTTGTAACTGCCTTGAATAACTTATAGCCCAATGCTGTGCAAAACTAGGCAGTTTCTCCTTGCGTTTGAGTTATTATAACCCAGCAGCTAGATTAGGAGGGATGGGGGCTGAACGTTTCCATTTATTTAGAAAAAGCAAGTAGAAGCCTTAATTTATTTTTTAATTTGCTGATTGCGATTTTTACAGCAAATAAATCACGGGTACATGAGCAAAGTGTTCATTTCAGCAGGCAAAATTGTACCCAGTAGTTAGTTTTGCACAATAATCACTGTGCACTTTTACATTCCGCCAAAGCACACAAAATTGAGACCTTTAAAAAGCATTTTTATGTAAATGAATGGCTTAAGAGCCCTTGAATAAATTTGGCTCTGAAAATATGGAAATTCTCCCCAAACTCCAAATGACACTACTGTAATAATTTTAAAATGCGCAATATAAAGACATTTTCTACTTGCAATATTTATTTGTAAGCAACTCCGACTTTGTTATAAACAGCCCTATAGACAAGGTCTATTGCCACACTAGGGGGCTGATTTACTAATCCACGAATCCGAATGGGAAAAAATTGGATTGGAAACGAACATTTTGCGACTTTTTCGTCGCCATTACGACTTTTTCGTAAATTGTTGCGACTTTTTCGTAGCCGTTACGACTTGCGCGAATTGTCGCTACTTTTTCGTAGCCGTTATGATTTGCTCGTATATTGTCGCAACTTTTTCGTTTTGAGCGCTCGTAAACAGCGGGCAAACCTTTGCGACTTTGCATGATTTTGGAAGCCTCCCATAGGGCTCAATGGCACTCTGCAGCTCCAACCCGGCCCAAGGAAAGTCTCCCATAGGGCTCAATGGCACTCTGCAGCTCCAACCCGGCCCAAGGAAAGTCTCCCATAGGGCTCAATGGCACTCTGCAGCTCCAACCTGGCCCAAGGAAAGTCTCCCATAGGGCTCAATGGCACTCTGCAGCTCCAACCTGGCCCAAGGAAAGTCTCCCATAGGGCTCAATGGCACTCTGCAGCTCCAACCTGGCCCAAGGAAAGTCTCCCATAGGGCTCAATGGCACTCTGCAGCTCCAACCTGGCCCAAGGAAAGTCTCCCATAGGGCTCAATGGCACTCTGCAGCTCCAACCTGGCCCAAGGAAAGTCTCCCATAGGGCTCAATGGCACTCTGCAGCTCCAACCCGGCCCAAGGAAAGTCTCCCATAGGGCTCAATGGCACTCTGCAGCTCCAACCCGGCCCAAGGAAAGTCTCCCATAGGGCTCAATGGCACTCTGCAGCTCCAACCTGGCCCAAGGAAAGTCTCCCATAGGGCTCAATGGCACTCTGCAGCTCCAACCTGGCCCAAGGAAAGTCTCCCATAGGGCTCAATGGCACTCTGCAGCTCCAACCTGGCCCAAGGAAAGTCTCCCATAGGGCTCAATGGCACTCTGCAGCTCCAACCTGGCCCAAGGAAAGTCTCCCATAGGGCTCAATGGCACTCTGCAGCTCCAACCTGGCCCAAGGAAAGTCTCCCATAGGGCTCAATGGCACTCTGCAGCTCCAACCCGGCCCAAGGAAAGTCTCCCATAGGGCTCAATGGCACTCTGCAGCTCCAACCTGGCACAAGGAAAGTCACGATACTGAAGCTTGAATGAATCCAAAACTTTCATACTCGGCGCAACGGCAACGAAAAAGTTGCGACAATTCGCGCAAGTCGTAACGTTACGAAAAAGTAGCGACAAAAAAATCGCAAAATACCGATCATTACGAAAAAAATGCATTCGGACGCTTTTCTGACGTTCGTGGATTAGTAGATGTGCCCCTAGGCTACAGTAGTAGTAACAGTAGTCGGGTGTCCTTGGAGTTCTTTTGCCTCTCATCAGTAAAAAACTTAAGGTGCAATTTAACCGGAACTTTATCTGTAAAAAACAGATTAAAAAACAGAAAAAGGCTTCATACATCTAAATATAACTGACTGTTACCCTGCTTGAAATCAACCAATATGATTTATATATAAAACAAGTCCCCTATTGGGCAGTTGAGGCAGCCACTTGGGTTCCTGTTTGCATACCGCTCTATTAAGAAACCAGCACTTTAGATCAAATTTGGAAAGATGCTTTTAATTAGTAATTTGCATTGCAGATAACATATAAGCTTTTTGGTATGCAATGATTTCTAATGCAAATGAGCTCTGTTACTGGAACGTATCCGTTTGCACACGCACAGGCCAAATCAGCAATTTCTACAAAAATACATTGGCTGAGAAATTCCTGTGTGTAACAAGATTAGCCTAGGGCAATGCTGCTCAACATCTGTGGTACCAAGGGCCAGAATTCTTCTGGCCTACAGTCAGTACATGGTGGAGGGCTAATAATGGAAGCCAGTTCTGACCACTCTCTTTTTTAAACTGCACCCACTTTAAACCACACCCATGTTATCACAAGAGCTTTTAAGACCATACCCACATTAATGGTAGTAGTGCAGCAAAAACCCAAATGGTTGGTGGTCACTGCAGGGATATCCCTCAGCATTCATATGTGAAAGAAGTTTATTATGTCAACTTTAAGACATATCCTTAAATCCATATGCCTCCCCTCTGGATAGCACAGCAACTCCCATCACATAATTACACACCTTAGGAACCATATAATGACTATTTCCAAATGCTAACGAACTTCCAGAACACCCCCTGCCAGGTTTAACTCCCACATGCAGCATAGGGCAGGCAGAGTATGGCACACACAGGCAGCATAGGGCAGGCATTGTATGCACACACAGGCCACATAGGGCAGGCACACACATAGTATGGCACACACAGGAGCATAGGGCAGGCAGAGTATGGCACACACAGGCAGGATAGGTCAGACATAGTATGGCATACTGATCACATAGGGCAGGCACACACATAGTATGGCACACACATGCAGCAGAGGGCAAGCATAGTATGGCACCCACAGGCAGCATAGGGCAGGCAGAGTATGGCACACACAGGCAGCTAAGGGCAGGCACAGTATGGCACACAGGCAGCAGGGCAAGGATAGTATGGCATACACAGGCAGCATAGGGCAGGCAGAGTATGGCACACATAGGCAGCACATACAGTGACACAATGCTGCCACTGCTCCCACAGTCTGTCTGAGTTGTGAACAGGTGAACAATGTTGGCGCTTACAGTCTGAGCCTGAGTCGTAAATGATGCAGGGGGTGAACAATAGAGGGTCTTAGAGGTGTGAACAATACAGGGGGATTACAGCCTGAATCTGAGGTGTGAATCAGGAGCCCAGTACTGATACCAATCTCTTTACTGATACCATTTGAAGCTTACACAAAGGGAAGCGGTCATAGCTGCCAGACAGGTGGGGGGCCTAGGGGATATATTATGTGGCATTTTCTCTTTTGGTGGATTTTGGACAAACGTGTATTTTTGGTTGAAATTTGCTACATGTGTTCAGTGACAGGCAGACGCTGTTCATGTCACTTACCTTTGTTAATTGTCGCCAAAGTGGTATCTTGTGATTCAGTGTACTTTTCCAAAATATTCCTTAATAGACAGCACTGTAAATTATATTTTCTTTAAAAGCCTTTATTGGAGTAACCTGGCAAACAGCACATGTAGAGGTAGAGGTTTTTCCGCTGCAAAGAAACCCCGTGGTACATAGACCTAAGCATATTTTTTTATTCTGTACATTTTTCTAGAGAAGGGCAAGTATCACATTGAAAACCAATGTCAGCACCTGGAGAGGGCTGTTTTATAGGATAAACATTGAAAATGTAGATTTCATTGGATTACAAAGGGAGGTGGTTTTTCTTCAAAAGTTATTTAATCATTCATTTTCACTCATTTTTTTAACTTATGATCTATTCCTGGCAGGTTTTGGAAGGTTCCTCTAGCATTAAAGTGGCCTTATTAATTCCAGGTAGGTTTCTTAGAATATGCTGAGAGGGGGCAAGTGAAATACAGGTTAAAAAAGAAAGTAGGCTTATTTGTTAGATCCAGTCACTAAAAGCATGATTCCAGGATTCCAGAGCTTGGCAGTTAAATATGACAAATAAACACAGGCCTTAAGCCGCTTCATCCCCTCTTATCTCAAGAGCACTTGACTGGATTTCCTTAACAGTAGCTGCCTGTGAAGTTTAAGTGAATTAGAATCACATAATTCAATCAACGCATTAAGTATTTTGTGAGTGGAAGGGAAGTGGGAAAGATGCAGTCGCAATCATGAACTAGGCCATAGGTTTCCAACTGTAATTTGGATTTGCCCTGTCCCAGAAGACATCATTTCATTTGTTTGTTTTTAAGTGACATTTGAAAGGCTAAAATAGCAGAACCTGTGCCTGGGCCTCAATAATTATCAGGAATATCATAGCAATAATTGTTTCTGACATTAATTTCTATTCTCACTACAACACTATAAAGAAACAGTTGGTTATCACAAGACATGTCTGACATACGCATAGACACATACACTACGATATTGTTTTAAATATGGGTCAGTGATCCTCAGAGATACAGTGAAGGGTTAAACTTGAAGGACACTTGTGGTTTTACACTGGCTTAATTTCTCAAGGAAAGTTGCCATTACAGAAAGGTTATGGCATACGCATAGGAATTGTGACTTAGAGATCCATATGTTGACAATATTTTCTGAATGTGCATATCTACATTGGTTGAATTTCCTGGCACTAGGAGGCAGCAGGGAAAAGACCCAAAGACAAAATGGAATCATTTGCTAAACAAATGCATAATGCACAAAGTAAACAGCACTTCTTAGCACTTAAAGGAGAAGGAAAGGCAAAGTCACTTGGGGGTGCCAAAATGTTAGGCACCCCCAAGTGACTTTAATCGCTTATCTTGTACCCCGGGCTGGTGCCCCTGTTAGGAGAAAACTGCACCAGCCCGGGGTAGCTGCAGCACTTCCTCCTTCCTTTTCCGGCAAATGCCAGCAGTCGGCACATGCGCAGTTGAGTAAAAAGCCGGCTTCTCTGTTAAAGTTCGGCTTTTCACTCCACTGGGCGCACGCAAGCGAACAGGAAGGAGGAAGCGCTCCAGGTACCCCGGGCTGGTGCGGTTCTCTCCGATCAGGGGCACCAGCCCCGGGGTACAAGGTAGGCGATTTAAGTCACTTAGGGGTGCCTAACATTTTGGCGCCCCCAAGTGACTTTGCCTTTCCTTCTCCTTTAAAGATACACTTATTTGGCACTGTATTCACTTGGATTTTTAGGACATTAATTATCAAAAAGTTCACCTTACTTTTACCATTTGTTTAATAAAAAATGTGTAAAGGTCTATAGAAAGCTGAGACATTTCCCCATGGAAAACATTATTCTGCAAAATTCTGGCAGAAAATGCAAATTGTGGAAAAAATGATTGCATACAGTATATCTTTGTACTTTGCTTGCCTGCTCTTAGCAAGTTAGGCCCTGCTGATATCGGATTCACGGATTGGCTTATAATCTTCCATAGCAGATTGGGGATATCTCTGTGCTTTGTTCCTTGTCTGCCCATCTGCCCATTTTATTTAAGGCCCTATATATTTGATTATTGGCACAAGCTGGAGTCCCTAACTTATGCTTGCCAAACATGCCATTACTTTCCCGGTGGAACAAAATGACTTTTGAGCGAGTTTTTCCCTGCTGAAAAAAACGTAGGTTGTGGGAGCACAGGAAAAATGACATAAGTGATTTATAAAAAAGAATTTAATAAATATCAAATATGTCTTTTTGAATGGATCGGACAGTTTCCCTTTAATGGGATACCTAATCTCCCCATCTGCACCTTTGAAAGGACCTGGAAATTTCCCAGGGGTTGCATATATTCTTTCATTTAGACTAAGCAAGGCAACAGACATTGCAAGCTTTTTACAGAAAATGCAGCTATATCATTTTAATGTAACGGCAGGCTACTGGAGGCATGACATCTTGAGGAATGACTCAAAAAGACTTTCAGAGGTGAATTAGACCTATGTTTGTGCTTCAGAATCCATTGAGTGCTGCTTTCTCATTTCGTTCTTGTTCTTGTTATTTGTGTGAAAAGCCAAACAAAAGCCTTTTCTATGTATCTTGATTTCCTACCAGAAAGACAATATTAGGCTGATTAGTTTAATAGCCCTAACATAAAGCTAAGCTCCTGCTTTAAGAGACCTCTTTGCTAATTGTTCTGTCTTAATAAATACTAGTACTACATTATATTACAATAGCCCTTAGCTGATTCTAAAGAAAAGCTTTTGCTATTATCAGGCAAATGGATGCTAGCCTGTGGAATGAGAGCTGCCCCCTTAATAACTACACATTTGCCAAAAGAATAGAAGTACATTCAATATATAATGAGGGGCAGCTTGTAGAAATGGGACACACAGTTTTATCTGTGTGTAATATGTATAGTGCAGGTGCTTCCTGATCCTCTGTAGGCTCTCCATAAATGCATCTGAAAATGTCCTATGGATATTACCTATGGACTGCTTACATTAATAAATGTTTTATAAAGGATACCAGTATCATGCCTGTATAAGTACTTGGGATCTGTAGTGTGGCTATTTAAGACTAGTACTGGTGGACAGACTTCTGCTAATATAGGTATTAGGGCTGTAACTGGGGAGCATGTATAAGGTAATCCCATGGCATTATAAATTGAGAGATGTGTTCTGCGTATTAATTATATCTGGGTTATGTGTATCTTTAAAGGAGAAGGAAAGGTAAAAACTAAGTAAGCTTTATCAGAAAGGTCTATGTAAATACAGCCATAAGCACTTACAGTAATGCTGCACAGAATCCTCTATCAAAAGAAACACAGGATTTCTTGTTTTCTTTTTTGTAAACATGTTCTTAAAGTATCTGACTTCCTCTCTCAGAAAAGTCCTTCATCCCAGGGCCAAAGTCTGTGCAACTCTCTCCCCTCTCCTGCTCCCCCCTCCCATAAGAATTCATAAAACTCACCCCCCACCCTTAGCAATGTGTAATTTGAGCTATAACCCTAAGCTGCAAGCAGGAAGCTATGAAGACCAAGCTAAAATGGCAGCTACCAAACAGAGAAAATGTCTAAGGCTGTTTACTCAGGTATGAGTATCAGCTTTCTGCAGAATAAATATAGTGTTCTAGGTGGCACTATTGGCAGTAAAATGCCAAAATGACTTTCCTTCTCCTTTAATGCAGGCCTGGACTGGGATTCAAAATAGGCCCTAGCATTTTAAGTACATAAAGACCCAAACCCCTATATGTAATAAAAGTTTGCCCAGGACCAGTAACCCATAGCAACCAATAAGATGTTAGCTTTTAAACAGGTAACCAGTAGATGCTACCTGCTGATTGGTTGCTATAGGTTACTGCACCTGGGCAAACTTAGTGCCTTTTATTACATAACCCCCAAAGAATTCACCACCAGCCCACTAAATAGTGACTGTCTATAGCATCTTACAGCAGCCCCTCTGGCATCTGACAGAATCCACAGATTGCCAGTCTAGGCCTGCTTTATTGTCACATTCAGACACATTTTGGCAACATGGCAAAGTGACAACTTCTCTTTAGGGGGCATTTTGGTTCTGGGTGGGACAATGCTTTCCACACACCTCTCCAAAGTTATTTGTAACTTTAAGAGCCACACTTTTTTAAATAGAATATTTGGCCCTTATTGTACAATGTATCAATGAAACAGCAATGTAGCTGTTCCCAAGGTCCTATAGGCATATACACTAAGGGGCTGATTTACTAACCCACGAATCCGACCCGAATTGGAAAAGTTCCGACTTGAAAACGAACATTTTGTGACTTTTTCGTATGTTTTGCGATTTTTTCGGATTCTGTACGAATTTTTCGTTACCAATACGATTTTTGCGTAAAAACGCGAGTTTTTCGTATCCATTACGAAAGTTGCGTAAAAAGTTGCGCATTTTGCGTAGCGTTAAAACTTACGCGAAAAATGCGCAACTTTTCGCGTAAGTTTTAACGCTACGCAAAATGCGCAACTTTTTACGCAACTTTCGTAATGGATAGGAAAACTCGCGTTTTTACGCAAAAATCGTATTGGATCCGAAAAATTCGTAAAGAATCCGAAAAAATCGCAAAGTACCGATCATTACGAAAAAAACGCAATCGGACTCCATTCGACCCGTTCGTGGGTAAGTAAATCAGCCCCTAAGTATTAAAATGCTAGTAGACTTTTCTGCGACTTCTAGTGGCTTGTTCTTGCTTTTTTATAGATATACTGAACTGGAGCTGAGGGAATGAAGCTAGAAACAGCAAAAAAAGGTACTAGTCATATGCTAATATTATTTCATTATACAAGGTCTCCGACATTCTTCTGTCAAACATTTTATTTCTATCCATTTATTTTTTATTTTAAAAATGTTTGCATAGTTAATATTTAAGGCATGGAAATGACCCTAATAAATAAAGTTGAGAGCAAACATGTGACTACAGCACCCCTCTACCATTGCACCCTAAGTACATGCCTCTTCTGCCAACCCCTAGTATCGCACATGATGGGAGCCTTTTTTTTACTAGGAAGAACAGTTCTAGCAAACTGGAAAGGATCTTCTCTAACATGGTTGGGAAATGTATTTGTTACTCTAGAGCTAAAAATGCAATGCAATGTAATTTTAACTTCCTATTCTATTATTTATTTGAAATTTTGCTGTTTTGCAAATTATTTGTGAAGCGAAATAGGCTAGTTTCACTCCTCACCACAAGACATGCCGCTTAATAAAATGTATTTGTGTATATGGGTATATATGTCATTTATAAATTGGAATGAGTGTGCAAATTAGTGGTGTACTGAGAACCGCTTTAAATATTCAATGAAGACTCTCACTTACTGCTTGCCACAGCTTTCTCTCTTTCCTTTTATTTATTTATAAATGTTAGCATAATTCATTTTTGGGGTGACAATGGGTGACAATACCGTACATGTGTTACTGTACATTAGTGACAGAGTGAATGGGTTGTGATTTGTGAATGCTGTTTTGAATGCTGACCGTAAATGGGTTTATCATTGCACTTGTGCACACTGCTCTATGAAAGAAATGTTCAATATAATTACAGGTGTAGGATCTATTATCCAGAATAACAGATAAGGGATCTTTCTGCAATTTGTATCACAAAATCTTAATTCTGATTAAAATCATTTTTATGATTTGCTTAAAATGTGGGTTATGTGAGTTGGTCTTGCTGTAAATTTGGAGCTTTCTGAATAATGGCTTTTTGAATAAGGGATCCAGCTGATTACCTTTACCTCCTGTATAGTTATTCACATTAAAAAAACATAGAATTGCTTCTTTTGTGGGGTGGGGGGTACTTTGAACAGTCTGTAAGAAGCTTACATTAACGAAGCTTAGCTATCAGCGCTACTAATTTGGTAGCAGTCCAACCCTTGTACTAACTGCTCCCCCTCCCCACACAGCTCACCACACTGCACTGTAAGTTAGGAACCAATCAGCAGCTAGGCTGACCTGATAGGGAACTGAAGCCTGTCTTTGCTTGTATGACTGCAGAGCTGTGATTGGCTATCTGCTTCCTGCTGTGCTTTTGGCAGGGACCATTAGAACATGCCCATCCCTCATATGAAACACAGACAGGAACCAGGGAGGATCAATAGGGAGCTCCAATAAAGGGACCATTTTAAAGATAATATTCATTTTTAGTCCAATGTAAAACCAGCACAATATATTATTATTATTTAGCCATCCTATATGTCTCATTTAAGGCACATTACCAATTTGTTTTCTAGGTCTTCCTATATCTGATGACTTTTTCAGCTGTCATAATTCCACTATTTCTAATCCAAAATAAATTTGTAAACTCTTTCTTTTCTCTCCTTTTTTGGGAAAAAAGTCTGATTTTCAACACCTCTGCAGAAAGCTCTTTTTAATATTAATACATTTCAGAACTATATTTATTTACTCCCCTTTCAATAAAAAACAAGCATTCATTATGTGATTATGCATTTATATAGCCTAGTACAGTACATTTGAACATATTTATGTGAGCTATATACATTGTACATGAGCCCTTATGTGGAATATAAATGCAAATCATCTGTGTACTTTAGACTGATGCACCTCCTGCAGTAAATAAATATAATAGTACAAATCAAGACTGAAGTATAATTAGTAGTTAATGATCAGGGGATCTATTATCCAGAAGCCCTTCATTTAATATTCTCCAATTTACAATAATGCCATTCACTATTACGTCCAATTTAAACAATTAATTCTTAATTTTGAATGCTGTGGCATTTATCTGTAACAAAAAGCCGATACTTTGCACATGCTATTAACTAAGAATCCATCTTGATTGCAAAACAGTTTCCAAAATGGCAAGAATTATCCTTGCAGCTGCCACCTATTTATTTAATAAGGGTTGCTCTATAAGTCCCATTTAAAGGTTGTGACTCTAAATTACAAAAACTGGCTGGCCGTCAGCTCTAATAGGTGCTGCATTGCTTAAGTGTAAATTCAACTTTAGTTGTTAGCAGCAGAATTGTTCTCTGCATTTGTGAGATGGGTAAATTAACCTCCATTTCTTATATCCATAAAGGGGTTTTATGTACACATATAGTTCCTGGCAAGCTCTAAATGCTGTTCTAAAGGCACAGGGCTTCTGAACAGCTTTTAGAATAGTAAATGTCCCCAGTGGGTGCACCATGATTATCTTTTATTCATACTGTTCAACATAACTGACAGAGTCGTACAAGAGGTGCAATATAATTGACAGCACTGTACTAAAGGTGAATGGTAAAAAGAAATCCCATGACATATAGAGGTTAAAAAAAAACCATGCTCATGAGAATTTATAACCTGCTGGAATACTTCTGAGCACGTGAATTGAGTGACTGGATATCTACATTTCTTAGGAATTTCTACATCTGTCCTCCTGTGTTAACATGTCCTCAAAGTAAAAGAGTGACCTAAAGAGTCACATTTAACCACGCCGAAATGTGCTGTACAGGTACATCTATTTCATGGTGCCAAGTTTCATTTATTATAGCAAAGCAGTATCAAGATCATGGGTGCTGACCACAACTCTGGGTATTTTTCACATTTGTGGTTGCAATGGCTAAAAGATTGAATCATGACACTAAAACTGATCTTTTAGAAGGGGTGATTATCTGTTAATGTACTTTTACTTTCACATGCAATGAAGTCAATTTAATCATGAGCCTCTTAACCTGCCTATATTTTTGGAGTGTAGTAGGAAATCAGAGTACTCAGTGGAAAATCACAAAGACATAGGGGCTGATTTACTAAGACACGAATTCCGACCGAATTGGAAAAATTCCGATTGGAAAATGAACATTTTGCGACTTTTTCGTATTTTTTGCGATTTTTTCGGCGCCTTTACGACTTTTCGGAAATTTTCGCGACTTTTTCGTTACCAATACGATTTGCGCGAAAAAACGCGAGTTTTTCGTAGCCATTCCGAAAGTTGCGATTTTTTCGTAGCGTTAAAACTTGCGCAAAAAGTTGCGATTTTTTCGTAGTGTTAAAACTTGCGCAAAACGTCGCGCCTTTTAAGTTTTAACGCTACGAAAAAAGCGCAACTTTTCGCGCAAGTTTTAACGCTACGAAAAAATCGCAACTTTCGGAATGGCTACGAAAAACTCGCGTTTTTCCGCAAAAATCGTATTGGTAACGAAAAAGTCGCGATAATTTTCCGAAAAAATCACAAAATACCGATCATTACGAAAAAAACGCAATCAGACGCATTTGGCCCGTTCGTGAGTAAGTAAATGGGCCCCATAGGGAATAGGAATAAGTGGGGGCATCTGATCAACCACCTAAACTCTGAATCATGACACTAAAACTGATCTTTTAGAAAGGGTGATTACCTGTTAATGTACTTTTACTTTTACACGCAATTAAGTCAATTTCATCATGAGCCTCTTAACCTGCCTGTATTTTTGGAGTGTAGTTGGAAATCAGAGTACCCAGTGGAAAAACACAAAGACATAGGGAGAGCAAAATCTTTGTGAATAAACTCAGGACCCCAGTGTTGCTTTGCGGACTTGGCCCCACAGTCCAATCAACACTTTAGGTCCCTTTGTGATCCCAGTAACGAAAAACCATTGAAAAGCTACAAAAATGTTAACACACATAAACAACAAGACCAACTACAATTTGTCGCAAAAAAACGTTGTCTATTTTTAGGAGTGGTTTAAAGCCGTTATATAGCTCAGCGTTTAAAACCATGAAGTGTAATCTGAGGAGAAGCATCTCCTAGTATGTTGTCATTTTCAAAAAGTTCAAATGCAGATGTTTCTACATTTTGCAAATACATTTGGAAAATGAAACAAAGCACAGACTTTTCCCATGTAGTTTACCTTTAAGTTTGGTATTAGGTACATTGCACTCACTCAGCCTGAATGCTGTTTTCCAGGTTGTATCCCCCCTTTGTCACATAAACAATAGCAGTGAGATCCATCATTGTACATTATGAAACAATGAATAATACTTCATGGCATTGTGCATCACAATCAATTTATTGACATTTTACATTTTCTAAAGAAACAAAACACTCAGCTGTCAGACACAAAGGCTAACTTCAATATCTCGTAAATCAATCTAATTTCTCGGAGTCTGACAATAAATAAGGATTTTCACACAGCCAACTTGCTAACTAGGGTTGGAAATATGTTAAAAGATAATACCGATTTCAGTTATAATTATTTAATTATTGTTGGTATCTCAAACTGACGTTTCATGGTATGACTAGATGCAACAAAAGAGAATGGGAAAGCAACTGAATAATAATAATAACTGTTTGGAATGGGATGGAATGTTTTTTTCCAGCTACAGTAGCATAACTACAGGTTACAGATTTCCCCCCAATCTATATTGGATAAATCCCTTTAAAATTCCAGTAAGATGATATGGCTCATTTATAACCACAAGTGCATTTCACAACATCTCACAATTCCCAGAACTCACGACTGTGTCCAGTGCATCAAAACAAACATAATTTGAGTTGCACATATTGACAAATCAGATGCAATTGTGGTGCGATTAAGTGTGGGACTTGAAGTCTTCAAGATGAAGTAGAAGCTGTATTACATTCTCACGCACACTAAGGGGCTGATTTACTAAAATTATTTTTTTTTCTGGCCTTAAAAGTCATATAAACTCGACATGGTATAGATTCAAATTAAACTTGATCATTGCTATATTTATAAAATGTCATGATAATGTTTGACTTCAATTTTTTTGAGCCTAACATCATTAAAACTTGAAAAATTTGACTGAATCCTCTTTATTTTTTCCCAAACAGGAATTGCTCCAGCAGCCATTTTAGTCGCATTGACACTCATTTATGGAAAACAATAATGTGTTTAAATTCCACTTGAAACTGGGTGAAATAAAAAACAATGATGGGATTAACTTTCCCTTTGAAAACATGTGAAATAGAAAACAATGAGGGATTAATTTCTTGAAACTTGGTGAAACAGAAAACAATGAGGGGATTAAATTCTCCTCGAAAATGTGTCACGGACAGGCTGTCACTGACTATTCTATCTCTCTACTATTCTAAGCCTACTAAGGACCAATGGGACTCGACAGATCGAACCTGTTGAATCTTTTTTGACAAAAAAAGTTAACTAAACATTAATTAATCACGAATTATGGGAGTTATTTTTGAAAAACTAGAATTTTTCAGGGGAAATATCAGAAAAATAAATCATCTTTTCTTAAAATTGCTTAGTAAATGTGCCCCTAAGGAAATATTTTTTAAGCGCAACTTGGAATCCTTTCAACCTGTGGAATCAGGTATCTTTGTGCAAGAAAAAATGTATATTTATTTATGTAAGTTTAGATAGTATTAATGCTTGTGTCAAAAAGGGGGGTATATATTTCATTTAATACTTGCACGGTTTTCACAGGACACAAGTCTTCCCCTTGAAGGTGGCGAAGGCTCCAGGGTTCCCCTACATCAACAGATGCAGTTGTGCGCATTTCAGAACAGGAAGCGGGAAGGACACACTTGTGCTGAGTCACTATAGAGGAGTGCAAGGAGCGTGACTGCGCAATCAGCACAAGCGCGCAGTCATAAATGAGCCCTGATGGGTGTACATACTTGCCCCCCACCAGCAACTGTAGGTTCTGTTTCACCAATTTTCAATTCACAATCATAACATGGATCCCTTAATACAAGCATTCCAACTTAAGACCCCCCCCCCAGGCCAGATGTGGCCCTTTAAACTTTTATTGACCCATAAAGGTGTGGTTAAACAAGTTACCTTTTAGTAAGTTATAGAATAGCCAATGCTAAGCAACTTTTCAATTGTTCTTCATTATTTATATTTAGAGTTTTTTAATTATTTGCCTTTTTCTGACACTTTCCAGCTTTCAAATGGGGGTCACTAACTCTGGCAGCAATTGCTCTTCAAGGCTACATTTTTTATTATTGTTGCTTTTTGTATTACTTATTTTTCTATTTATATTTCAGCCACTCCAGAATGAACAACACCTTTAATCTCTCAAGGACCTTCACTGACCTCTTCATTATGATCATCAGTACTGCCACGACAATAATACATTTGATATAATCTAGCCCCTGAATATGTGGTATATTGTAAAACAGTCCTATCTGCATGAAACAACTTGGGCAGCAGTATGTTGGCCCAAGTTTTTTTTTTTTTTGTAACTTAAAATTTTTATTGATTAATTCAGGCATACAGAAATAACAATATGTAGCATGTGCAAAACATTTGCTTATTACAGAAAATTCCAAAGAGCAGAGATTATTGCAGTAATGGCTTGTGACCATGTTAATGCTTGAAATTAGGCTGAGGTTAGCAAATGAAGCCTCTGCATAGATATAAAACATTGGTCGAACAGAATGGAAGTGTATGTAGATATATCTTTAAGGTTGCAAATAGACATCAAAACCTTAAGTGGGAAACAGGGGTGAGCCCGGTACCTTTGGGAGAAGTGGAATTTTCAGTTATATCTCAGGTTGACTGAAGTAGCTGACTTGTGGTAATGTCACCCTGGCCGAGTGGGTTGGTTATATAATAGTCCCATCTGGACCATACCTTGTTGTTGTCCCAACTTTTATAGCAGAGGCACCACTTATGACCTGGCAACACAGGAGTTAAAGCAGGGCAACAGCAGTACCAAAGTAATTCTCAGTGCTAACAGAAAATATATTCCCTTCCTAAGCTGGTAGCATAATACATGTTTCTACAAGTTCCAGTAACCAACAGAAACCAATCAGATGTTTGTTCTCAAAGGGGTGACCAGCAAATTCTAGCTCCTCATGGGTTGCAAGGTGTAATCATTTCATTCCTCCCAAGGTTCTTTCTAAGTTAGAATGCTTACATAACCTTTGCATATAATGTTCTAACTTGACATGACCAACTCTCTTAGAGGATGATGCAATGCATTTAGGGAGAATTGGAGGATGAAATTAAAACAATTTATTCGGTTACAGTATTTTATATTTACATGCGCTATTTAGGTAAGTGATGAAAATCATTATAGGAGGATTGGCTTTATACAGCAGGGAAGTGACTATTTTTTTCAAGTGCACCTGAAACTGTAAATGGTGGTAATTCTACCATTGGCTTAAAATCCAGGGTGTGACAATTAGGAAAGAAGCCACAGGAGCTACTAGGATCCAAGTCCATAGGAGCCTTGATAAGCAATTATACGTATGCAAAACAATCCTTCTTCCCAACCATTTGGGGCCAAACCCAATTAGTTCCAATTATAGTAATGAGTAATAGTGTATAAATGACTAGGGATGCACCAAATCTACTTTTTTGTCCGACTCCTGAACTAAGTCTGAATCATAAATTGCATATCCATGGGGGAAAACAATCTCATATTTCCGTAAACATCTGTTCTAAAGTCATGTGATTTTAAGGGTATGGGTTTGGTTTGGCCTGTCACATGGATTTGAACAAATCTGATTGCTCATTGGATTTGGCCAAATGCAGGATTCGGTGCATCTTTATACATTGCCTTTATACATTATATTAAGACTATATTGTAGTTTATAAATCATATTTATAAATAATAATATTGTTAAGTAATAACTATTGAATCATTTTTGTTTACATTTGTCCTACCAAGACCTACCAATGGCAACATTTATATTTATTATCTGTTATTTATATAGCGCCAGCACATTTTCATTTGTATGACATAAGGTATATTTTGGTGGAAAAAATCTCAGTCTGTTCACTTCATTTTAACTAAATCTACAATTATGCACAGTTTGCACAGTAAAATGGAAAAAAAAAATGTTTCCTTTTGTGCACATATTATCTAAATCTTGATAGAAAGCTGGCAGGCTCCTAAGAATATCTCTCTGCAACAGCTGTTCTCCAAAAGAGTATTTTACTATGGATAATGAGGCACTGTTCTTGATACTTATGGGAATATGAATTCTAGAATGCCCAGTATTTCATATGACCATATAACATGTTTAGTACCACCATATCTGAAATGTTAAGACCATAAGGGAAAAACAGTAATGCATAAACTAGAGAAGCATTTTAGTGTTGTGATTGCAGCTGGTGTATTAGAAATCATGCTTAGGCAGCCCCTAAATCCCCAAGTTGCTTCTAATTAACCAGTTTTCTCTTGGGTAGAGAATATAGTTGCAAAAGCTACGATCAAAGTTAAAAAAAAACACCTAAATATTGGGCAAGATTCATATAGATGAAAAATCCCCCATAAGTCTATAAGAAAATTTGGTTTTGGTTTAAGAGCTAAGGATGTTTTTCTCATAAAACTGAATCTGGCCCATTGTTTTTTTCCTCTATTCCATGTACAATAACAATTTTAATAATAGAAATATTAAACATAATCTATTCATCTTTCAATTTGTCGTTAAAACCACTGCCATGAAGTACATATTGTATAACAAACATAAACTACAGATCTTTTTAGAATTCCTCTGGAACGCCCTTCCCCGTCCCATTAGGCACTGCCAGACTCTCCAAGCCTTTAAACGGTCGCCTATAACCTAAACCCCCCCAAACATTCACTAACCACTGGTTTTCACCTCTCACTCTGCACTTACTGTCACTTTACACACCTACATGAACTCTAACGCAATGCTAGTTACCCTGATCTTATGTCTCACCCTTCCCTTTTAGAATGTAAGCTCTTGCGAGCAGGGCCCTCCCCCTAGTGTCTCCGATCCTCATCCAATGTAAATGCAAACCATTTTTGTGAATTGTTTATATGTACATGTTAACTGTTGTCTTTTGTACCCCTCTATTCTGTAAAGCGCTGCGTAAATTGATGGCACTATATAAATAATAATAATTGAATACATAATTTGGAATATGTTTTCCTTAATCTAACTACATAGGTTACTGTTATAGGTTAGTGTTATTTTGATTTGTACAGACAGAAGGGAAATATTCCCCGGTGATGACTACCAATCAACAATAAATAGCCTGTCATATCAAGGATATGTAATGATTTTATTTTTTTTAAACCAACCACTCTTCTTCTGCCATGCCTCTCTTGAAGTATCTACCATGGCTTTAGCATACACTCCCATGTTCCATCTGGCTTTCTCCTAATATCTTTGCTTTCCAAAACTGTGAAAAGTTGTAACCCTAGATGCCATTTGATCAGTGGTCCAAATGTATGAACAAAATACTTGATAATAAACTGTATTGTGTTTAGATGCTTGACTCATCTTTGTAAGTATAACAGGACTTAAGGACTTATTTAACCATCTTACAGGTTCAAGTGCTGGATTGCTAAGGCACCAAGGTACTACTGGCACAAGATAAAAGTGACAAAAGTGTTCAGGGCTCCCCAGTGCCTTGTGTCCCTTTTTGTTCCTAAGCTTGTAATCTTCTGAATGACCAAGCTAAAAGTATTTCAAGTGATGCCAATTGCAATGTGCAAAGTCACAGTAAAGATAAATGAAAATGCAGATAACAGCTCCATAAAAGAGAAAATGTTAAGGAAAATAAATATGAAATAACAATGACCAATCACTGTAGTTGAGCAGCAGTTGTTTAATCATAAAGAAATGAACATGAGGTACCCCAGAAATTAACTCCTATTTCTAGTGGGGTAAAGTAGTATAAAGGATGAATTCCCATGGAACCCCTGGAAACTAGTGGTTCTTTATGAAAAAAATTTGTAAATGCCCCCCCTTAATCCCATTTTTTAAGTGATCTTAAAGGAGTGCTCGGCCAGTAATAGATACTGTTTCTTTCCCTCTCTCTTGATGTACAGTACCGCCAGAGTAAAAAAGGGCTTGTGTACCTTTGTGTACCTTACTGACATATAGTCAGTATTTTCAGAGCAAACAAGTGTTTTTTTTATGGTTGTATTTTTTTTTTTTACTTTTAACAAAGTTAAAAGCTATGTCATTTATTAAACTGTGCTCAGACCTTGTGTAATTAAATAGAGTAAGTTGATGAGTATAAAGGTGTGTAAAAAATGATGCAATATTTAAGCATTTTTTAGAAGTATACGTCAGGCAGGGTTGGACTGGGCTGCTGGGATACCATGAAAAAACCCTGGTGGGCCCCGGCGGCCCTGACTCAATTCCTGATACCGCTACCCCAGCCGCCGATGTCCTCCCCTAATGCGCTTCACTTACACACGTTCAGGGGAGGATGTCAGGCGGATTGCGGGGGCCCCTGCAGGGGGGTTAGGGGGCACAGCAGGGGCCCCTGCAGGGGGTGTTGGGGACATGGCTGGCGGGGGCACCTTAGGGGGTGCGGGGCCTATTGTTCTCATTCATTTTCAACGGGGCTGAGAATGTTTTAATAAACTGGGGAAAACATATATAAAAAAAAAAGTTGTTAAAGGAGAAGGAAAGGCTAAGTCACTTGGGGGTGCCAAAATGTTAGGCACCCCCAAGTGACTTAGATCGCCTACCTTGTACCCCGGGCTGGTGCCCCTGTATGGAGAGAACAGCACCAGCCCGGGGTAGCAGCGAGCGTTTCCTCCTTCCTTTTCGCTTGTGCGCGCATGCGCAGTAGAGTGAAAAGCCGAACTTTAACACGAAAGTCGGCTTTTCACTCTACTGCGCATGCGCCGGCCCACGGATTTCGCCGGCAGAAGAAAAAGGAAGGAGGAAGCGCTCGCTACAGGTACCCCGGGCTGGTGCTTTTTTCTCCTAACAGGGGCACCAGCCCGGGGTACAAGGTAAGCGATTAAAGTCACTTGGGGGTGCCTAACATTTTGGCACCCCCAAGTGACTTAGCCTTTCCTTCCCCTTTAAGTACAATTATTATGGACTTCTAGGGAGAGGTCTTCCTACTTTTTGCATTTTTTTTCTTTAATAAATCCTGACTATTTTGAATTTGCCTTTTTCTCAAAAGAAAAAAGGCTACTTGGATTTTGATAAATCTGCCCCATGATGTTAAAGTGGTGATTAGTTGTGCATTAAACATTACCATTTTAGGCACTAGGCCTCTATGGGGTTGATTCACTAAAGGGCAATAAAACAAGCGCTATTTATAGCATGCGTTAAAAATTTTATCGCTTCATATTTTTTGCGACTTAATGCTCGATTCACTAAAAGGACACGTGTCATAATTAAGAAGCGATGTTCTTATTTAACTCGCGATGAGCATTTTTCTTGTGTTAATTCCCGCCACGTGTGTTATTTCCCGCTGCACGTGATAAATTTTGCCGCTTGCTATATTAACAATTTTACACACATAACCATTACTTTCGGAAAACTACTGTTCTGAAAATTACCATTTCCCTGAAAACTGGAGGCTGCATCACTCTAGGGCCAACACAGACTTGAAAATATCCCACTGCAAAGTCCATATTGTGTTGCCAAAAGCTCACCATCCACAATTTTCTTTAAGTACCGCCTACCCCAAGTAGGTGTTAATATTCGCGCAGACTAATGTGATATTTAGCAGGTTTAATGCTTCTTATGTGTTTGTGAATCATGCGTTAGTATTATTTCTATGCGAGATTTAACACAATACGAGGTAAATATAACGCATTGCGATGATGTGTTGTTTTGCGCATGCGATATGCATCTTAACGCATGCGAAATGACTTTGATGAATCGGGACTTAATTATGGCATGCTTTTTAATGCAAAAAAGCATGCTATAAGCGTTATCGACCTTTAGTGAATCGGCCCCTATGTGTCTTATTAATCTTGTGGCGTCAATCCTCTCAAATGTTGCTGCTAAGATGCTTATTATAATACAGCACTGAGTAACAGTGGCTAGGATCCAGTCTGAACCTTATTGTTTACAACACTGCTGTAAAATCAGTGAATAGATTATTATAACTGTTCTTATTATTAACATGTATTTATAAAACACCAACATATTCCACAGCATTATACAATAAATAGAACAAAAACTGTAGTATTGTGTTAGCCAGTGTCAAAAATAACAAAAACACAAATACAAGAGTATTGTAGAAATGATACCTATATTGGCTAACAATAAAAATACATTGCAAGCTTTTGGAGCTCTAAGGCCCCTTCATTAGCCTGATGAAGTATTTAAAGATTTAAAAATCACTGATTACATTTTTTGTGGAAGGTATGAAAGTCTTTTAAGTACCCTGATTTTCAGTTTTCCCATATTTT
Source organism: Xenopus tropicalis (assembly GCF_000004195.4). Taxonomy (NCBI): domain Eukaryota; kingdom Metazoa; phylum Chordata; class Amphibia; order Anura; family Pipidae; genus Xenopus; species Xenopus tropicalis. The sequence goes on along the minus strand of NC_030683.2, from coordinate 44,751,448 downwards.
ACACAATTTAGTGGGTGTTTTTCCCTGATTTTACATAATGTTCCCAGAAGTGTCTGTTTTCCCTCTTTGAATGTTATTCTTACTAAATTTAAGATTAAGATGTTTTAACCCTTTTACTGCCAGCCATTTTGGTCAAAGCGGAACTTGTATTGCCAGACAGTTTTTGAACATTTTGCACTGTTTCACTTTAGGGGCCTTTCCTCGGGGGGACTTTTAGTTTACCAAGGAAAACAATATATCGTTTTTTTCAGAACAACCTAAGCTTTCAAAATATGGTAGAATTTTTGTGTAATTCCAATTCTGTAACAAGATATAGGCTTCTAAATGTCTAAAAATGCAAAAAAAATCAAATTTTCCATAATATAATCACACATACTAGAAACAAAAATTATTTTATGCACGAATATACAACTGATTTGGAAAGTCCCATGTCTCCTGAACGTGCCAATACCAAATATATATAGTTTTATGGAGATTTCTCACTTGTATAGGTCAAAAACTCCCAGCAGTACACTACCAAATTCCCAAAGCACTGCTCCAAAAAAACTGCATACTTTGGATTTCAAGGCCAAAATTCCACTAACAGAAGGTTTATCCCAGAAAATTGTACATTTTTGGAAAGAACAGATTCTGGGGAATACAGAATAGGCACAACTGTCTGTCTACTCCAAACTATCAAGTCGCAATGCTTTCCTAAAGTTATTGGTTTTTATCAAAATTTGTGATTTTTTTTAAAAATCGCTTCAAAGCTTCCAGTCTATAGTATCTTATCTCCTACAGGTCATAAAGTAACCAAATAAAACACCCTAAATATGAATGCCTGGGGTCCACTGAACAGTTTGATGCCCAATATGTATAGGTTTACCTAAGTATGTGGCATGTAGGGGCCCCAATGTGAACATACCCCATATGAACTGTCATTTCTGTCATTTCAGCTTCTGCAAAATCAACACATTTACATCATTATATGTGGGATAAAGCTAGTAAAAAGTATGCTCACCCCAGAAAGTCATATATTTTTGGAAAGTACACATTCCCCCGAATCTAAAATGGGTACCCATGTCTTTCTACTCCAAAGTACCAAGCCGCACAGCTTTTCTAAAGTTAGCAATTTTGATGACATTTCCAAAAATCCCCTCAAAGCTTCCACTTTGAAGCATCTTATCTCCCACATAGCATTAGGTACCAAGATAAAACACCCTGAATTTGAACACCAGGGGTCCACTGAACAGTTTGATGCCCAATATGTATAGGTTTACCCAAGTATGTGGCATGTAGGGGCCCGAATGTGAACATACCCCCATATATACTGTCATTTCTGTCATTTCAGCTCCTGCAAAATCAACACATTTACATCATTATATGTGAGATAAAGCTACAAAAAAGTACGCTCACCCCAGAAAGCCATATATTTTTGGAAAGTACACATTCCCCCGAATCTAAAATGGGTACCCATGTCTTTCTACTCCAAAGTACCAAGCCGCACAGCTTTTCTAAAGTTAGCAATTTTGATGACATTTCCAAAAATCCCCTCAAAGCTTCCATTTTGAAGCATCTTATCTCCCACATAGCATTAGGTACCAAGATAAAACACCCTGAATTTGAACGCCAGGGGTCCACTGAACAGTTTGATGCCCAATATGTATAGGTTTACCTAAGTATGTGGCATGTAGGGGCCCCAATGTGAACATACCCCCATATATACTGTCATTTCTGTCATTTCAGCTCCTGCAAAATCAACACATTTACATCATTATATGTGGGATAAAGCTACAAAAAAGTACGCTCACCCCAGAAAGTCATATATTTTTGGAAAGTACACATTCCCCCGAATCTAAAATGGGTACCCATGTCTTTCTACTCCAAAGTACCAAGCCGCACAGCTTTTCTAAAGTTAGCAATTTTGATGACATTTCCAAAAATCCCCTCAAAGCTTCCACTTTGCAGCATCTTATCTCCCACATAGCATTAGGTACCAAGATAAAACACCCTGAATTTGAACACCAGGGGTCCACTGAACAGTCTGATGCCCAATATGTATAGGTTTACCTAAGTATGTGGCATGTAGGGGCCCGAATGTGAACATACCCCCATATATACTGTCATTTCTGTCATTTCAGCTCCTGCAAAATCAACACATTTACATCATTATATGTGAGATAAAGCTACAAAAAAGTATGCTCACCCCAGAAAGCCATATATTTTTGGAAAGTACATATTCCCCCGAATCTAAAATGGGTACCCATGTCTTTCTACTCCAAAGTACCAAGCCGCACAGCTTTTCTAAAGTTAGCAATTTTGATGACATTTCCAAAAATCCCCTCAAAGCTTCCATTTTGAAGCATCTTATCTCCCACATAGCATTAGGTACCAAGATAAAACACCCTGAATTTGAACGCCAGGGGTCCACTGAACAGTTTGATGCCCAATATGTATAGGTTTACCTAAGTATGTGGCATGTAGGGGCCCCAATGTGAACATACCCCCATATATACTGTCATTTCTGTCATTTCAGCTCCTGCAAAATCAACACATTTACATCATTTTATGTGGGATAAAGCTACAAAAAAGTACGCTCACCCCAGAAAGTCATATATTTTTGGAAAGTACACATTCCCCCGAATCTAAAATGGGTACCCATGTCTTTCTACTCCAAAGTACCAAGCCGCACAGCTTTTCTAAAGTTAGCAATTTTGATGACATTTCCAAAAATCCCCTCAAAGCTTCCACTTTGCAGCATCTTATCTCCCACATAGTGTTAGGTACCAAGATAAAACACCCTAAATTTGAACGCCAGGGGTCCACTGAACAGTTTGATGCCCAATATGTATAGGTTTACCTAAGTATGTGGCATGTAGGGGCCCCAATGGGAACATACCCCCATATGATCTATCATTTCAGCTCCTGCAAAATCAACACATTTACATCCTTTATGTGGGATAATGCTACAAAAAAAGTACATTCACCCCAGAAAGCCATATATTTTTGGAAAATACACATCCCCCCGAATCTATAATGGGTAAATATTTCTTATTGCTACAAAGTACCAAGCTGTAAAGCTTTCCTAAGTTTGCAGATTTATATGACATTTCGAAAATCGCATAAAAATGTTGCAATTTGCCGCATTTATCTCTCACAATTTCTTGATAAAGATCAGATAAAGACAAATCACCCCAAAAAGGAACACCAGAGGTCTACTGAACAGTTTGATGCCCAATATGCATAGATATACCAAAGTCTGTGGTATGTACTGAACCCTAAATGAAAATAGCGCATAAGGATTTCTCGCCTGCCAGCTCAGCTTTTGCACACAGAGCCCCCTGTCAGTGTATTATGTGCCAAAACTTCCCCTAACCATACAGTGACCCCCACAAAACCATATATTTTTGGAAAGTACACATTCTGACAAATCCAACAAGGGTAAAGAGTCCTTTCTACACCAAAGTACCAATCTGCAGAGCTTTCCTAAAGTTATTGGTTTTTATGACATTTCAGAAAATCGCCTAAAAATGTTGCAATTTGTCGCATTTATCTCACACAATTTCTTGCGTACAAAGGCAAGTCACCCCAAATAGGAACACCAGAGGCCTACTGAACAGTTTGATGCCCAATATGCATAGATATACCAAAGTCTGCGGTATGTACTGAACCCTAAATGAAAATAGCGCATAAGGATTTCTCGCCTGCCAGCTCAGCTTTTGCACACAGAGCCCCCTGTCAGTGTATTATGTGCCAAAACTTCCCCTAACTATACAGATCCCCCACAAAACCATATATTTTTGGAAAGTACACATTCTGACAAATCCAACAAGGGTAAAGAGTCCTTTCTACACCAAAGTACCAATCTGCAGAGCTTTCCTAAAGTTATTGGTTTTTATGACATTTCAGAAAATCGCCTAAAAATGTTGCAATTTGTCGCATTTATCTCACACAATTTCTTGCGTACAAAGGCAAGTCACCCCAAATAGGAACACCAGAGGCCTACTGAACAGTTTGATGCCCAATATGCATAGATATACCAAAGTCTGCGGTATGTACTGAACCCTAAATGAAAATAGCGCATAAGGATTTCTCGCCTGCCAGCTCAGCTTTTGCACACAGAGCCCCCTGTCAGTGTATTATGTGCCAAAACTTCCCCTAACTATACAGAGACCCCCACAAAACCATATATTTTTGGAAAGTACACATTCTGACAAATCCAACAAGGGTAAAGAGTCCTTTCTACACCAAAGTACCAAGCCGCAAAGCTTTCCTAAAGTTATCGGTTTTTATGACATTTCAGAAAATCGCCTAAAAATGTTGCAATTTGCCGCATTTATCTCACACAATTTCTTGCGTACAAAGGCAAGTCACCCCAAATAGGAACACCAGAGGCCTACTGAACAGTTTGATGCCCAATATGCATAGATATACCAAAGTCTGCGGTATGTACTGAACCCTAAATGAAAATAGCGCATAAGGATTTCTCGCCTGCCAGCTCAGCTTTTGCACACAGAGCCCCCTGTCAGTGTATTATGTGCCAAAACTTCCCCTAACTATACAGAGACCCCCAAAAAACCATATATTTTTGGAAAGTACACATTCTGACAAATCCAACAAGGGTAAAGAGTCCTTTCTACACCAAAGTACCAAGCCGCAAAGCTTTCCTAAAGTTATCGGTTTTTATGACATTTCAGAAAATCGCCTAAAAATGTTGCAATTTGCCGCATTTATCTCACACAATTTCTTGCGTACAAAGGCAAGTCACCCCAAATAGGAACACCAGAGGCCTACTGAACAGTTTGATGCCCAATATGCATAGATATACCAAAGTCTGCGGTATGTACTGAACCCAAAATGAAAATAGCGCATAAGGATTTCTCGCCTGCTAACTCAGCTTTTGCACACAGAGCCCCCTGTCAGTGTATTATGTGCAGTAACCCCCCCAACTATGCAGTGACCCCCAGAAAACCATATATTTTTGGAAAGTACACATTCTGATGAATTCAAAATAGGTAAAGTTATTTTTGTACACCAAAGTTACACCTGGCAAAGCTACGCTAAAAACAGATCAGGAACACTTATATAGGGATAAAATGTGATAAAACCACAAAAATTGTGCAAATCAGTGAAACAACAAAATAAGTTACATGACAGTGTAATTAGTGGCCAGAATATCTGATCCAATAGTTACGCTGTCAAAATAAACAGTTTTTAGGTAAAAGAAAATAAAAACAAAGTGGTAAAATGAAAAAAAAAAAAAAAAAAAAGCAAAACAAAAAAAAACCAAAGTGTTTGTGTATACATGTGTGTACATGTGTAAAAGTTGTGTGATAGTGTGTAAGTGTGTATATGAGTGTAAATAAGTGTATAAAAGTGTGAAAAATGAAAAAAATTAAAAATAAAAAAATGCTAAAATGTGTGCTGTAAGTGTGTGTAAATGTATGTAAGTGTGTATAAATGTATGTAAATGTGTGTATAAGTGTGTAAAAGTGTGTAAATGCAATAAAAAAAAAACTCCTTACCTGTTCCTGAAGACCGATCGCCTCCTTCCTCATTTGGGCCTGCGCTGGGGGAGAGAGAGGAAGCAGGAAGCAGCAGACGCGATGCGATCGCGTCTGCTGCTTCCTGGAGGGTCCTGCGAGCGATCGGCTCGCAGGACCCTGATGACAGCCCCCCTGGCACATTGCCCAGGGGGGCTGTCATTGTTAGAAGCCCTCTGCAGCGGCGGCACATGCCGCCGCTGCAGAGGGCAGCGCTTAAACGCCAACGACGTATGAGACACGTCGTTGGCGTTTAAGCCCTTTTACTGCCAGCACGTATGCCATACGTGCTTGGCAGTAAAAGAGTTAAATGCTAACCAGATGCATATTTTGTCATTTTTCTGTCTTTCAATAGACAATTCCAATTAGTCTGCACCTCATACAGCCATACACAAATCACTTATTGCTTTATTATTTAGCTTTGTTACTTTTTAAACAACCAGGAGTTGTTTAAAACTGTCAGTCTTCTCCAGCAAGTCAAGTCTGTCAGTCTGCTGCCTTGTTACATTGTTTCAACAGTCAGAGCCACCAGGGCAGAGAATAGAAAAGGACAGGCAAACACTGCTGTTAATAGCAATTATATATACAAATAATTCAAAAAAATCATTACAAATTTGTAATAAATGTATATTGCAAAGCTGCTTAGAATTTTGTTTTCTTTTATTAGGCGAAAAATTATATTTTGCTTTGCCTTGTCATTTAAAGGCATTAACAGAATCTGCCATCACAACATCACTAGGAAGGGCATTCCCCAACCTCCCCCCCCCCCAACTTTTATGGGAAAACACAATACCCCCCATCTGCCTATAATCCCCTCTAATGTACTTGTACAGAGTAATCATGTCCCCTTGCAAGCGCCTCTTTTCCAGAGAAAACAACCCCAACCTCGACAGTCTCACCTCATAGTTTAAATCTTCCATCCCCTTAACCAGTTTAGTTGCACGTCTCTGCACTCTCTCCAGCTCATTAATATCCTTCTTAAGGACTGGAGCCCAAAACTGCCCCCCATACCCCTAGATCCTTCTCCATTAAGGATATACATATATACATACAATAGATAACGCATGCATCAAATGCATCAGTTCCTGGCAAAGACTCTTCTGCAGGTTAATTACTAAAATATTTCTAGGCAAACACTTTTGGAATAATATTTACCTATCTTTGGCCCACCAGACATCAATTCTTATAATCACATCCTTTATTGATGGTTTATGGTTTTCAAAGATAAACTTTTAAAAGATACCTTTTAAAGATAAACCAAAATAGTATTCCCTAAATCTTTTCATGATATACAAAATGTAAAAATCTAGCTTTTATGGGGTCAATATTCAGCACTTACTCACAACATGCCTTTCCCCCAACCCCTTCAACTCCAACTTGGGCAGGTGGCAATCCTTCCTACCCCTAGTTCTAGCCCTATTAGCAGACTGTTAGCTCGTCAGGCTAACCAAAAAATATCTTGGCACCAAAGGGTCCCTGTGCAGAAACTAAGCACCCAACCACACCTTTCAGCCATACAGGCTGGACATGCTATATGTCCATGACTGGCATCTAAATATTTAAGCATCAATAGATGTGTAGTTTTGCTTGATAGTTACAAAGAAAAATTGCAGAGAAAAACAGCTTTACAAAGAAAAACAGACTAATGCCATGGTTGATATCTGGATAGTAAAAGAAATCCACTCAGACAAATTGAAAGGACTCTGTTTACAATATGGATTTTTAGATAAATGTGTTTTGATGTCCTTTGGTTGGTAAGCTCTCTGTTTGCAGCTAAGCTTACGTTTTATAAATATCAGACAAGGTAAGCTGGAGATTTATATCTGAAAAATGTGTATAAAAACTGAGATCAAATAAAAAGTTTTATCCCAGTGAAGTTTCCAAGACTGACAGAGAAATATTATTCAAATGATTTCAGGGCCAACATATTCTGTACAATAAAACTGGGTCATTAAACGTACAGTTTATATACAAACACTGACCAAAAACTAAGATAAATAAGGAATTGTATTGAATAAAAAGCATTACAAATATAAACAACAAAACAATCTACAGCAACAAAAAGCAGGAAACCGAAAAACTTTTGCTACCAGGAGGCAAAGAGGGCCCTTTTGTTAGAATTCGCAAACTATAATGCTTTGTTGTGGAACTAGTAATGTTAAAACAACATTTTGTGTTTTGAAAACATACAATTCAACAATAAAAAGTTACTGGGTGTGATCAACTTTTATATTTGACATAAAGTGGAAAGAAGAAGTCATGTTTTCAGCAACTAATTTTTCTATATAACAATAAGTGTCATAGATGACCTGGTGGTGATCAACAGAAATGTACATATAGCAGTCGTCTGGCTTAGCTTTGTTTCATTAAAGAAAAAATATTCCTCTGCAAACACTTACTGCCTCCCATAATCATGCATTCCATTTCCATCTTTTATGCTGTCACTGTACTCATAACTAGAATTGCCTATGGCACTTGCTTGGTTAACTCTACAATGTCCTTTCTAGCCATGGAAACAATATTTCCATGTATCCATCTACACCTGTTTGTTAGCCTATATATATTATGTTCTTTTTTTGCTATGTCTGTCTGCAACTTTGAAGCAGGTTGGTCTACAGCCAAACTGTAGCCAATGTATAGCCAAGAATATTGGAAACATTGGGTATACCTTTGTGGGGTATAAGTGAACAAAGTACTTGTCATATTTCCATACCAAGGCCTCTCAGTGTACATGAGCCCTACGCTGCTTATTTGTTCATGGGATCTTAAGGTGCATTTAAAATACATCCCCAAGCAGCGGTATGTATTAATGTGTAATTGAGTAGTAAAGCCATTTGGACATACTCTTTACTACATAGTTACTTTAGGTTGAACCATTTTGACATACCCTTTACTCAGGAGAACTACATGGTTACTTTAGGTTGAAAAAGACAATTGTCAACTGTTTCTGTGATTCCTCAGAGTCACTGACACTGGGGGTATGAAAGAAAAACATGTCGATTTTGACATGTGGAAAGAGAAAGAAAAAAGGATTTTTTGTGCAGTAACAGCAGTAATGTAGCCTAATCCTGTGTCCCTGCCCTGTTAAACTGGATTAATTAATGTGAGTATTATTATAGTAACACACACAAGGTGTAAGATATAAAGGTGTATTGTTGTAGGAAACACAGGAGGTACAGTTAGAAAGATAGAAATAAAATCAGGGGAGGGCAGCATCACTGGGGCTAAAAGAATGGAGGGTTTGGAGTTAAAGAAGGTGATCAATGTTGTCAAAAGCTGCAGGAAGAATGAAGGGCATTAGTAAGGGTAAGCAGACTTTGATCTTGCCAGTAGGCCATCAATGAGCCGTATAAGAAAACATTTCAAAGATTTCATTCAGGACATTTCCAGACATAGGAAAGGTCAAGCAGCTGTAAGTATGCCATGCGTGGAGTTATAGGACTACAGAAGCTTCTTTAATATTTTCACTTTGCATTTGTCTCAAGGAAATATGAAAAGACAAATTATATATTTTTTTCAGTTTATTTGTTTTCCTTAGTGATACCATAAAACTATACTAGTATAGGCATTTCAGCATGAAAGGCATTAATTGGCACACTGAGTCATGTGTTTAATTTCACGTACAGATAAAATGGTACTGTACCCAAGCATAAATGGAGTCGGCTAAACTGAAACATCTGACATACGCAGCCATACCATTCTCCCATGGAAATGACTGGTGTGTAAATACGTAAATTTGCAGTACCAAAGAGGACTGCTCAACAATACAAATTATAGATAAAAATAAATGCTTAAATATGAGAATTAGTACTGGAATGGGAATGGCACATCACTTGACTTTCCTGTGGTTATAACTTTATGACAAATCACCCAGTAAAGGACAATGAGCCAGCTCTGTAAAAGGCCACAATGAGAAAGGCTTATTCATGAATTAATGTGAGTAAGTATTTGTGGTAAGATGTTATCACACTTTTAGATTGCACAGATACAGCAAAAAAGATTGGGATAGCCAATGATTTATCCTATGGTCTCCTATGAACACCAAATGCTGTAAACTAGGATAGGAACAGTCGCTACTGGTCCTCTCACTTTTTATTCACTGCTGCAACATCATAGCTAGTGGTATAGAAACAAATTGTGTATAAGGGAGACCAAACACTACAATACAATGATATTCAACTGATTTTGATTTAAAAACCTTAGCTGACATACATACTCTAAGCAATGGGTGGGCACCCTAGATTATCTACATTATATTTCATATGTGAAATAGTATGTTCTGTTCTTGTATTTTTTTTTTCATGAATGAAATTCAGCAAAGGTGGAAAGGGTTGATCTGCTTTTAAAGGATGGAGTGACTGAATTGGCAATGCTATGAATTCCTGGCTTAGTACAAATCAATAAGGTTAAAAAGGGAGGAGGGGTCATTGACTGAATCATAGGTGAAGTTATTTGAGCTACAAGCCTGGCCTTTCACAAGCTGCACTTTCCCTGATTACTCCTTGAAAAGTGGGAGTGTTGTTCAGGATTAATAATAAAAAATACATCAGTTTCTATTGCTGGGTTTTTCATCCTGTAAGATGATCTGCTCAATTGATTGAAAAACCGTAAGTAACATCAATAGCTTGCACACAATCCAAACAGGGTCTGTACATTATTTCTGCTTAGCACACACCTCGGAGCCGGAGACAGCACTGTGTTTACTTATTTGCCATATAAAATGCGCTAAATCATTTTGTGGATTGTGTTTTAGAAGTAATAATTTGATTTGCTTTATTTAACCCAGAAGTGATAATTATTCACCTGAGGCTTTAGAAAGCTGTAGTGATTACTTTAAAGGACAGTAGGCCCACTGCCCAGTATACTAGCACTGTCAGTCCATTATGTGCTAAGACACTGGGTTACCTACAATCAAACAGCCAGGATGCACTTTATGGGGAGACTAAAGATACCCTATGGTTTCTCATTTTTGGTTGTAGTAGAGGCTGCTGTATCCCAGTCTACAGTCTATAGACTTATAGTCTTATTGACCCACTTAAGTCTGGTTTTCACACTCTATTCAACTAAAATAGCACTAACCAAATGGTCTAATGACCTACTGTCTGCTAATGCTGACCAAAAATTATTTTTATTAATACCCATCAACCTCTTGGGTGCTCTTTTGTGTATCATCAGATTCTCAGCTCTTACTTGGCTAAAATGGAAAAGCATTCCCAGGATTCAGCCTTATCAGTCTAAGTTCCTTTTTCTGTCATCTTCCTAGATGAAATCTCCTCAACACATTCCTTGTTGTTGTCCCTAAAGGCTCTATGCAGGAATGCCCTGTTTGGATTCATTTATATATCTCACTTATCCTATTGCTTCTCTGCTATATCCTCTCAGATGTGTTCTTTCTAACTTTCTAAAACTCAACTAGACAAAACAGAATTCATTGTATTCCCACTCGCACACACAACCCTCCCTCAACATGTCAGTCACTATAAATAACACAATCATTCATTTCACTACACTGCCTTGGAGTCATATTTGATTCTGCACTATACTGCTTTCCTCACCTGTAATTCCTCACAAAATCCAGGCAACTCTAAAAATTAATTTAGACCTCCTCCTTATTGGCGTTCCACTAGAAGCATTGCACAGGTCTGGTGTCTCCTTTGCATCTGAGGGCATCTCTGTAGTAGGAAGTGACATCTTATTGTCAGTGCTGAGACCACAGTGCTGGTTCATGTGCAATCAGATGTCATCAAGTAACTCCTACCTGTGGAATTCATTAATCCACAACATCCCTCTACCTTGCAGAGTTTGTAATATTCCCTATTAACCTCTAACAGTTCACAACATTTACAAATTCCCACAGGAACCCATCAACATTTATACATGACATTCTGTAGTCAGGGATGGGACTATATGGTTAAAGGAGAACTAAATTCTCTAAGTCTAGAGACTTAGGGGCTGATTTATTAAAGTACGACAGGTACGAAATACAAAAAATTCGTATTTGTTCATACTGTGCGTATTTTCTGTATTTTCGTATATTTGCACAACCTTTTCATACTCTGAGCGGCTCTTTTGTACTTTGAGAAAAAATTTGTGTGACAAAATTGTATTGTCGCGCCGAGTACGAAAGTGTCAGATTCATTCAAGCTTCAGTATGATGACTTTCCTTGGGCCAGGTTGGAGCTGCAGAGTGCCATTGAGCCCTATGGGAGACTTTCCTTGGGCCAGGTTGGAGCTGCAGAGTGCCATTGAGTCCTATGGGAGACTTTCCTTGGGCCAGGTTGGAGCTGCAGAGTGCCATTGAGCCCTATGGGAGACTTTCCTTGGGCCAGGTTGGAGCTGCAGAGTGCCATTGAGCCCTATGGGAGACTTTCCTTGGGCCAGGTTGGAGCTGCAGAGTGCCATTGAGTCCTATGGGAGACTTTCCTTGGGCCAGGTTGGAGCTGCAGAGTGCCATTGAGCCCTATGGGAGACTTTCCTTGGGCCGGGTTGGAGCTGCAGAGTGCCATTGAGCCCTATGGGAGACTTTCCTTGGGCCAGGTTGGAGCTGCAGAGTGCCATTGAGCCCTGTGGGAGGCTTCAAAAAACATGCACTGAAGGTTCAAAGTCAGGAAGGTTTTCCTGCCGTTTACAATTGTTCGGATACCAAAATTTTGTGACTTTTGGATCGCCAATACGATATTATCGTGACTATTACGATTTTTTCGTAAGCATTTACATGATATTTGCGATTATCAGAAATTAACGTTAGTAATCCAAATTTTTTCCATTTTGGCATTCAAGCTCGAACTTTGATGAATTAGCCCCTTAGAGTCTAAAAAAGAATATAGCAAGAAATATTGGACTTGGTTACTGGTTACTCTACCATCCCAGATATTTAGTAACCATATTACAGTAATGTTCCATGATTTGAAAGTTGTCTAAATCAGCTCACGATCCCAATTATGGGGATCTTTTGATCTTGTTTAGGGCATCTTAAGTGTCAGTGAAATTGCACATGCTCAGTGCACTCTGGGCTTCTATTGAGAAGCTCAGCTTAGGGGCCAAGTAAAATAGCAATAAAACCACTTACAAACATGTCACCCTCTCATCACAGCATTAAAGCATTATGTTTCTGCACTCCTTAATATCAGTGTTTATATTTTTGATCATAGCCGTCTGGCATTAATATTATGTATTTGTGTTTCAGCTAGAGTTCTCGTTGAGAGACACTGCAAAGACACAACTCAACCGACAACTGGGTAAACCTGTAATTTAGTAGCCATTGACCTCAGTATGAGAAACTTATTACCATTATGGCCCAGACTCTGTAGAACTGTTTATACTGACAAAATACAGCACTGGTGATTTAAAACTTTGTATAAGCCTTTTGTAACAATATAACTTGCTATTGACTATTTGTATTATTTCTCTGCAACTTTTCTTTTTAACCCTGAACTCTTTTCCTCCACTTTCTATTGAAATAACTTGTTTAATCAAAATTAATAAAACATCAAAGTAAAAAAAAAAAGGATCATGCTAAACTGAGTTTTGAGTCTTCAAAGTATTAGTTAAATAATTGATTAAATAAATAATTAAAACTTAATGTTTGTACCTGCTGGCAGTCTCAAGCATGAATAGGCTGCCCTTCTATGTGTAAAGTGGTAGCATTTCTAGCGCAGCTGCTGGGACTTTGTTATTATTAGAAATAACTATGCACATTTGCCAGAAAATGGAAAATTCCTTTAAGATTTCTGGGATATTCGTAAAATTACATGGATGCACATTTTATCAGTAAAAGGATTTTCATTTGTGTTAACCAATACACAGAACTGATTTACTGTATGTATTCTAATAAGACTGAAATGGACTGACTGGTTGTGTATACCTTTCCATCTTCCTTGCTTTTCCTTTCCACATACAGGTCTAAAATCTATTAGATGGAATGTGCACTTGGTATTTTCCAGATTATAGATCTTTCTGTAATTTGGATCACCATGCATCAAGTCTATTAAAATGTTTTTAAAGGAGACATATTAGATATATGGGAAACCCCCTAGGCAATTATGAGTAATATGTGGTGCTGGTTTCACTTTATGCTCAAAATTAATCCTATCTGTAAAAATGGCCCCTTTATTGGAGCTCCCTATAGATCCTATCAGTTCTCTGTCTGTGTTTAAAATGAGGGATGGGAGTGTCCTAACGGTCCCTGCCAGAAGCACAGCAGGAGAGGGAGAGCCAATCACAGCCCTGTACTCACACAAGCAAAGACAGGTTTCAGTTCCCTATCAGGTCAGCCTAGCTGCTGATTGGTTCCTATCCTACAGTGCCAGGTATTGAGAGCCGCCGGCTCCCCTGCACATCCAGAGAATTCAGCCAGCAGGAAGTGGAACAGATGGGCGGGACTATTGGGGTTTGGTGGAATTTCTCAATAAATCAGTCTGAAACACAACTTTTTTTGGGACAATCCTTCTATATCTAGAGGAGCATAAGTCACTGGTACATTCTTAATTTTTATAGGATATGTCTCCTTTAAACATGAAATAAACCCAATAGGATTTTTTGCAACCAATATGGAATTATGCAGCTTAGTTACCATCAAGAACAAGGTACTGTTTTATTATTGCAGAGAAAAAGGAAGTAATTAACGGTTGCTAATCAACAATCTGCCTTGGGAGGACCAAGTGGAACTCGATAGTACAACATCCCTTATGAATTTGTGATTTGTAAAATCAATGCCATAACAATTGCAAATTCCCGTCATTGATGCAGTCAGTTGTCTGAAAGCCATCCTTTTTATAGGGCCTATATCCAGAGATGTTTAAAAAGTGGACACAAAATCATCTCTCTCCTATGAATTAATTATTGAGCCCACATACTATAAAAGCCTTTCAGTTGTTTCTGTTTAATTATGATTTTTCTGAGACAGATATGTTTACCCATATCCAGGTACAACATTTTCCCCTAACCTACCAACAAAGGATTTGATTACCTTTGAAAATATTTGTGATGCTTGCTCTCTCATTAAAGGGTTGAGCTCCATACTCCATACATAGCCATATACTATCATTGACTCTTCTTCCTATAAAAAGCCTAGGGAAACAAGCTGTACAACTGACAGGGGCTTTATTATCAGCTGCTAAATGGACCCTGACTATTAGTTGGTTATTACCAGCTATTGTATGGCATCAAACTCTAAATAGAATTTCTACAATACATACTATGCAACAACTCACAGCCTGGGCTCAAGGCACTATGGATACCTTTTCTGCAACTTGGTTGCCATGGAACAACTACATTATTACAAAAGACCTTTGTTTTAAATAACTGTGCTAAATTATGCAGATGTGACCTATTTGTAATGTAATGAAAGCGGGGAATTATTTCTCTCATACTGCTATATTAATACATGCTGTAATGGATGCTAAAATCATTTTCTGTTGTCATGATCCCTGTAACCTGAGCAATTTTATGTGTGCATTCTTTTAAATGAAAACTTTACGTTAAAAAAATTAATTTTATGGGTGATAGCCTTCCCATAATTAGGAGTGTTCTGGATAAGGGGTTTCTGGATAAAGGATCCCATACCTGTGCATGTTAATTGTAACTATTTTTAATTACCAATATATAACTTCTATATAACAAAAATGTAGTCAAAGGACCAGAACTCCCACTAAATATAGTTATATTTAATTGTTAAAGGAAAAGTAACAAGTAAAAAATCTATTCTACCCTGCCCCAATAATTGCCCTATCCTACACACCATTTATTATTTTGAATGCTTTATTAGAAAATACCTGCTAAAACTTGGCTTCCGGTCATTTGAAATAGGGCAAAACGGCGATGCAGGGCAGAATCCACTATGTGATGATCGATTGATCGATCCTAGCCCGACTCCTTCCTATACAGAAGGAAGGCTAGGATCGATCATCGCATAGTGGATTCTGCCCTGCATTGCAATATCACCCTATTTCAAAATAATAAATGGTGTGCAGGATAAGGCAATTATTGGGGCAGGGTAGAATAGATTTTTTTACTAAAAAAATGTTAGTGTTACTTTTCCTTTAACACATTGTACAGAGGAAGTCCGACATTTTGGTCCTCGTAAGGACCTTTATATTTAACTGTATAACTTGGCTTTCTTTGACCAACCATGCACTTATTATGCAATACTTTATAAACTGTATATTTTTGGATGCCTTTTCTATTCTTGGCTGCTATATATATATACATGTTTGTGTGGCTCACTGACCCCGATGTCCCTTGCATTGATGTTTGTGGAATAGTATGACATAAAACTAGTGATGAGCAAAATTTTTCCCCAGGCATGGATTCCCAGTGAAATTCTGCATTTCGCCATTGGGTTATTTTTTGTGAAACTGCAGCAAAAAATTTGTGGCGAGTGAGGTGCAGTCGCATCACAAAAGTAGTGGGATAATAAAAAAGTTGCGGAATAAAAAAAGTAGTGCAATAAAAGTTGCGGTTGTCTCAAAAAAAAAGTCATGTGTGTGAAAAAAGTTGTGTGGTATTTGCATTTTGGGAATTTTTTGCTGTTTTGTGAATTTTTCAGCAACTGCGGGAAAAGCACAAGTGCCCACTGCCGATGCAGGCATAAATGCGCCCATTAGGGCGCAGCAGTTGAGAACTTACATAGCTGGGAAAGTTACTGTAAAGAGCTGATAAGAGCTATGGCATATCTCCTATGCTTTTCTAGGAAAAGCAGTTACAGGCTAGTAAGGGTGTTCTGAGTGTTTTGACTCCCCTGAGGAAACTCTGCCATTAAAAATGTTTTTTCTATGGCAGATACTTACAGTAACAAGTGACAGCACCAACCTGAAACACATTGCAAAGCATTTCTAAATGTCCGCACCTGACATTGTAGGCAATTGGCAGCACATTTGCCATGTTTTTCTCTGGAAAATGGAGACAGACAATTAAGAATATTTTGACATCCAGGGTTCTACTTGAATGCACCAATGTTATCCATATGTCACGTGTGCCGTAGCATTTCATATGCACAGTGTATATAGCCACAGGGTTTCTATGCATCCATACACAGCTGAAATTCCAACCTCTGCAACCAGTATGTGTTCTTATTCCATTGTGATTTAAGACCATTAAAAGCTATAGCCTTATATAGCCAAACTGTTCACCTCAATTTTTTATGCAGACACACATGCAGTCCCAGACCAGCTGTTTTGTTTGCAATTCATTCTTTGCACATAAATATATTTCATACATGTTTAGAAACAAGGGTTTTTAGTTACGCCATACATGGTGACCATTTTTACTTCTGCTCATGTCTGTTATAGACTGACACCCTGCTGCATGGTTGAATTATCCTAGGCTGATCCTCCCCGGTTAGTTAGCGTTTAACAGGGAAGAGACCAACAAACATTTTGAGCCCAAAATATCTCCCAACCTCCATTACGGCAAAGACACATGAGGGCGATTAGTTGCCGTGACTTTTAATTAACCCAGTTGCGGCGACTAATCGCCCCATATGTCTTCGCCCTTAAGGATGGTGTTATCTGCACCCCTTAATATATGCTTTATACACTGCAACTTGCAGTGGAGGTCTCACCTCCTTAAATGCAGCATGTAATGTAAACATACAGATGCTCAAGATAGGTTTGAGGGTGCTACATCTAGATGTAAGTGTAGCCCCTTTCTGCTACTGCAAAAAAATCTGCACTGATTTCCATTTTTTACCCTACAGAAATCCTATTGTTGAATGTTTGTACCTTTAGAATAGCTTTCATACTTACTGTCTGTCTCTTTTTGCCATATAGTGTGGCAATTCTATGTATATTTGACACCAAACTATTGAGAATTCATACTTATAGTCTTATCTATGTACCTGAAAACATGTGAGAAATAAGCTGTAGTTTAAAGGGATGGTTTACCTTTAAGTTAACTTTTAGCGTGTTGTAAAATGAAATATTCCTAGCAACTTTGCAATTGATTTTATATCATTTATTTTTTATAGTTTTAATTATTTGCCTTTCTCTTTTGCCTCTTTACAGCTTTCAAATGGGAGTCACTGACCCCAGCAGTCAGAAAATATTGCTCTGTAGGGCTACAAATTTATGATTATTGTTACTTTTTATTGCTTATCTTCTCTGCACACCCTCTACTATTTATATTCCCATCTCTCCCTTAAACCAATGCCTGGTTGCTAGGGTAAATAAGACCCTAGCAACTAGATAGCTGCTAAAATAACAAATGGAGAGCTGCTGGGTACAAAGCTAAATGACTGAAAAAATGCTGACCAATTGCAAATTGTCTCAAAATATCAATGGCAATTCAGAATGGCAATTCAGAAAAAGTTCAGCAAAGATTTGAGATTTCAAAAAGAAAGACATATTTACCCATTTGGAAATCTAAAAGATTTGTATTTTGGGGGTAAACTTATGATTATTCTTTAATAACACATAAAATGTGTTTGCAATAGCCAATGTGTTACCCATGACATTTTGTATATGGAAATTAATTTTCAGCTCGCTACGTTTCACATAGTTGAGTATATTAAGATTATAATATTGGGTTTAAACCTATTCAGAAGACCTTTTCCGTTCTTATTTATGTCATGTTATTATATGTAACATCACATTGGGAATAGGATCCAGTAAATGCAAGCATTGAGGTCATTTCCAGAAATGTATACATTTACATTTATTTGGTTGTTTGGAGTAGAAAGATATATTCACCTACTTTGAATTAGACATAATGTGTATGGGGTCAGCTTACTGTTTGGGGCTTTTACAAACATACAGGCAGTGTCAGTGTGTTCTGAATGTAGGAGTCAAAGCATCAGACATGACAATTCATATGCATTTTAAAGGTCTGTCATATCACATACTTTGGTATTCCTATGTACTGTTTATTGAGAATGAAACTGTTTATAAGACTCCTGCCATTCAAGCTGATTATGTTTTAGACAAAATGACGTGGAAGACAAGGTGCAATTGAAGATTTTGAGTTAATACTTAATAAAAAATCGCTAACTTTAGCAAAGATTTGAAGTTTGGTAATATATATTTTCTAGCGATGAGCGAATTTTTTCGGCAGACATCACTAATATTTACCCATTTTAAATTAATCATAATGTATATCTTTCAAATATGTATGGTTTTCTACAATTACCTTACTTATTGTAAAAAGTACAATGTTTTCATTTTATAAGAGTATGGAAGCAGATATATGCATTTGTTTAATTTTGTACTTGATAATTTCTAACTTTTAGAATAAGAACAAATAAATTCTAAAAATTCAAGATCACTTATTTCACCATGATTCTCTTGAATTGTGGGAAAAAAAAAAAAGATCTCAGATTTACGAAACATGCCTAGGCATTTTCTCTGCTGGTGTTTAAAGGGGAACTCCAGCTTCCAACCCAAAATTTGTTAAAGAGCCAAACACAACACAGAAAACCCTAATATACCTATTACTGTAGTCTATTCCTTCAAAAAGTATGGATAAATACCATTGAGGGACTAAAACATTGATGTTACAAATTGTAACAACTTCTCCACATCTTACAAACAGTATGCAGGAGCTACATAACCCAAAATGCATTGCCCTGTGATGTTCCTTTTGACATCACCTGTACAAGGAATTGTGGGATTTGGAGGATGCAGGCTAAAGACAGGCTGAGGACAGTCGATTACTGTCACATTACTGTTACATTACATTACATTAAGATGTGTTTGGGTGGAGTTCCCCTTTAATCAGGGTTTCTCATATGCTTAAGAGTTATGAAGCCCCACGTATTCATAGACTGAAAGTGACAAACTCTGTAATAAATATTTACTCTCCTTTGTGCAACAACAGAGCAAAATAAATCAAATACGTTGTACTTTAGTGCAATGGTGCAATGCATTCATATCTTAGTATCATCGTAACTTTTCTGATTGCCTTTACCAATAGCATCTTCTTGCTGGTGATTTACCAGTCTTTTACACTGCAACCATGATATATTGTTATAATATGGACATCTTAACTGCTTTGTGCTCTGCTTTATGAATAAAATGGAATAGCCCGGCTGGTAATTAATAAATTAAAGCAGAACAATTGTTTTATTACTGCTCTATGTGAAGAAATAAACTGAAATAGTATTTCTACCTGTGCTAAAGTGCCTGTTGAATTATTGATGAGTGATGGGACAGAGAAAAAGGTTATAACAATTACAGTGGGAACGAGGTATGGCTGCGTTTGTGTGCTAGATAACATTTGAGACCAATCGATGTATATTGCAGGCCAAAGTCTGAGAGAGATCAGCTGAATGTTAGCTATACAATAATGGCCCACAGAGTCTGAGCCCCCTGCATTATTTATAAGCCTGTCTAACTGCGGCAAATACACACAGAAAATGAGCACTAACACTGAACAGACCAACATCTATCCTTTGATTTATATGAATAGTAATTTTTTCATGAATGAGACAATGAAAACTTCTGATTCTTATGTCTCGAAATGTCTCTGAAATGTTTTTTCTTAACCCTTTCCTCTAGGGTCCCAGATTTACCACTAAGAAATACTAATAATCAAGTATAGGAAGGGGTTATGTATAACCTCCAAGGCAGTGTGCAAAGTACAAGAGCAAAGTGGGGGGGAGGTAGACATGAAAGTTAGGGAGCAGCTAAGGATACAGCTCTAACCATGGGCGTCCACAGAAGGGGGCAAGAGGGGGCACTTGCCCCCCCCTGGAAAAGTAGCAAAAAAAACAAAAACCTTACTCCGTTTCTGCAGTCCCCTCAAGCCCGTTTTTGCTGTGCTCCGATTGGATCTTTCTTCTTGTGGATTCTCCAATCAGAGCACAGCTTCCTTGACAGACAGTAAAATTGACCAATCAGAGCACACATGCACACAGGGATCGGGAGATTTTGCAAACTGGAAACAGAAATAAAGACTGAAAAGAAGAATCTGCCCCTGTAACTTTACCTAAGAACCAACTCTCAACTTTTGCTGCAGTTTTCATCCCACAGGTACTATACCCAGGCACTATACCCAGGTACTATACACAGGCACTATACACAGGTACTATACACAGGCACTATACCCAGGTACTATACCCAGGTACTATACACAGGCACTATACACAGGCACTATACACAGGCACTATACCCAGGCACTATACCCAGGCACTATACCCAGGCACTATACCCAGGCACTATACCCAGGTACTATACAGTTCTAAAGAATCACTAGCTGACATTAAATTGTTTTTTGCCTGACCTGACATCTATAATAATATATAATCTATCCCCTACCCTAACACATGGAGGGTAAGTTAACTCTTTCCCTCTGAAAAAGCTCATTGTGTGTTTATATATGTGTTGTTGTTTTTTGCACTTACTATTTTTTTTTTTTTTTGTCATTGTTTTGTTCATTTATAGTAAGTTACAGTGGGGCCAATGTTGTGTATCAGTGCCAGTGTTATAGTGCCAGGGCCTGAATATCTGCCATCTGTACCCACTGCTTCTCACTGTATATAATGTGCTGGGTTTGTAAATACAGACTGCGTCTCACTGTATATAATGTGCTGGGTTTGTAAATACGGACTGCGTCTCACTGTATATAATGGGGAGTCAGTACCCACTGCCTTTCTTGCTATAAAACTAACATAAACACATCTAAAGGGGTGGTTCATTTTTAAGTTAACCTTTAGTATGTTATAAAATGGCCTATTCCTAGCAACTTTGCAATTGGTCTTCCTAATTAATTTTTTTGAATAATTTGCCTTTCTCTTCTGCCTCTATACAGATTTCAAATGGGGGCCAAAAAATATTGCTCTGTGAGGCTACAATTTTATTATTATTATAATTTTGTATTACTTATTTTTCCAAGTAGGCCCCTTAACTATTCATATTCCCATCTCTTGTTTAAATCACTACCTGGTTGCTAGGGTAAATAAGACCCTAGCAACCAGATAGCTGCTGAAATACCAAATGGAGAGCTGCTGAACAAAAAGCTAAATAACTGAAAAACCATTAAAAATAAAAGTGAATTCGAATGCGAACTACCCCTTTAAGCTAACTGATCACAAACACAAATGTTTGCAGATCCCCTAACAGAAGTGCGCGTATGAATACTTTTACTACTAATACTAAACATTTTAGGGTAAAAAAAAAAAGCACCCCCACCCGCACTTTTGTACAGTATCCCTGGAAGTCAGTGGGAACGGCAAGAGGTAGTTGGGAGGTTAACTTTTTACGTCAGCAGCGAATCCACTAAGTGTCACATTAGCTGTAGGTCAGTCTGTGTATGGGCCATATTTAGCCTCCCCTAGTATCATCCTGCAAAAAAAAAAAAAATATATATATATTTATCTGTTGCAGGATGATGCTAGCTTACTTGCCCCCCCTTGGAAAATTTTCTGCGGACGCCCATGGCTCTAACAGCACCATGTCCTTACTGCTTGCCTATTATGACAGGAGGTAAGGGCAGACCTGTCTGCACCAGATTTTTCTTTATCCAGCGTGATGTGCAGAGCAGGGGAAGCAGTGGTTGGTTGATTAAAGGGAATGCTATTTTGTCCCTTAGTGCTCTGTACTTCCTCCCCCATTATGTAGTCATTAACTATTTTTGTGCATTAATTGGAATCATGAACTGTCACGAGGACACCAGAGAACTTTTCTATTTTTTTTTATAAATATAAATTTCATAAAATATATAGAACTTCATACATCCCTTGCACTTGATGGTGATATCAGTGATGTGCTGGCTGGTCCAAACCTGGGGTACCCAGCCAATTGACAGCATGCTTTGAAGTTCATATCCATGCATGGAGTGCCCAGCCATTTGCAGAGGGTATGGCAATTAAAAAAGTTAAGAATTAGTGAGCTATTGGCTCACTCCTGCCATCTTTCTGTAAGGCCAATTGCCCCTCAGGCTGTCCTTTTCAGTTGCTCAGTGTTTCCTGCTGGAATGATGCATAATTTTCCCATGTCTTGTTGCTCATCCATTCATTACAGGTGGTTATTTATTATATTATCTGTTTGGTTGGCCCCATGATGAGCTCTGTAGCCATAGTAACTGCTTTTATCCTGCCGAGACAAGAATTTATGAGCACCTTATCCTTACTTTTAAGCTTTTATATTCTTTTGGTAGTTATCAACTTTTTTAATGCAGGAACATTTGCTATTCTATTGATGCAGCACAGGAGACAAAGGTTTAGGTAGAGTGTAGCGAGGGTAATTGGAGTAGGAGGGGATGGGATATGGAATATTAATCTTACCAACAGATGCAGTAATTCAACCCCCATAAGATATAAGGATATGTCCAGCTGTGCTGCTGTGTTATTACATTACCAAAAATGAACATGTCACTGTGTGATATACAGTTTCCATAGGCAGCATGCGACTTCTGCTTGCCGCATAATAGATTTGTAATGGATCCTGCCTCGGAAAAAAAATGGATCCTGCGTCACATAGGAAGATAGTTCACATTTATCCACCCACCATTTACGTTCAATCTTATTTCTCTTTCTCCGCACTCATTTTCTCGGACTGTAAACTAGGCAATCAAAATGACATATTAAAAAGATTCTTTGTGGATAATTTGTGAGCTGCAACGAAGTATCTTTTTTAGCTCTAACGAGCGTGCTGTGTTGTGTTACCATGGGGACAGTTTGCATGCTGGGAATGATTTCAGCTTGATGAGATTTCTGTTGATGGGTCCATGATCAGATCCTGTGAGTCAGTACGCGCCGTTTATTTTGGGATAAATTTGCAATATTAGATTTGCAAGATTATTTAACGGTTGATTTGAGTCAGAAATGTGTTATATAAAATGTTTTCTTTGTAAAAAAAAATGAAAAAAATCAGCTGAGAGAGAGCAGTGATAGCAGGATATCTGAAAATAACAAGATAACTCTACTAAGTAAGTTATTGGTTCTTCCTGTTCAATGGTTTATGGTTTTAGTCCTTTTTTAAAAGGGTAAGTAAGCATTTTATTTTGAAATCCCTTAAAATTACTCTAAACAGCCCCCACAATAACATAACATTCTCCCTGTGTGCAGATTTATTTTGTTTCTCAATTACAATCAGCTGAACTGTATATATTTCTACTGACTTCCTTGACTAGCATGAAGGTCTGCCCCATTTTGCCTTCCTTCCCTCTCCGACAATAAAAACCTCAAAGTGGTACCTACTGAGCATGCTCACTGCCTCTGATCCAATAAAAATCAATCAGGCATGTGCAGTAGGCACCTCATCATAGTTGGGTAGAGAAGGAGTGCTTAGAAAGTAAAAGGGGCGTGACTTCACACTAGAGAAAGTCCATAAAAGAGATGCAATTGAGCTGCTTCAATAGAGAAACAAAATAAATCTGAATGCAGGGAGAAAAGTTTGTTATTCTGGGGACTGTACAGAGAAATTTGAGAGATTTTAAAAAAGGTTTGCTTTAACTACTATGCTTTAGAAAACATTTTTGAAAAATATTTTAGAAAAAACACACAAGGCAAGGATACCAGATTTTAAAGGGATAGTGGGACTGTTCCTTTAGCTTTTGTTTATTTTCTCTTTGACTCTCAGTGAGGTACTGGGGTAGCCAAAGGGGTAACAATCGAAATGCAGTCCAAGATGCTGCTCAAAAAAAAAGCTCAAATAGGTATCGACTATATCAGTGCTGTCCAACTTCTGTTGTACCGAGGGCCGGAATTTTTCCGACCTATGTAGTGGAGGGCCGATAATGGAAGCCAGTTTTGACCACTCCCCTTTTTGAAACCGCACCCACTTGAAACCACACCCATGTTATCACATGACCATACCCATATTAATGGTTGTAGTACAGCAAAAACCTGCCATACTCTGCCTGCCCTACCCTGCCTGTGTGCCATACTCTGCCTGCCCTACCCTGCCTTTGTGTGTGCCATACTCTGCCTTCCCTACCCTGCCTGTGTGTGCCATACTCTGCCTGCCCTACCCTGCCTGCGTGCCATACTTTCACTGTGTGTGCCATTCTTGGCTGGTTTGTGCCATACCTGGCCTGTGTGTGCCATACTCTGCCTTCCCTACCCTGCCTGTGTGTGCCATACTCTGCCTTCCCTACCCTGCCTGTGTGTGCCATACTCTGCCTTCCCTACCCTGCCTGTGTGTGCCATACTTTCACTGTGTGTGCCATTCTTGGCTGGTTTGTGCCAAACTTGGCCTGTGTGTGCCATACTCTGCCTTCCCTACCCTGCCTGTGTGTGCCATACTCTGCTTGCCCTATGCTGCCTGTGTGTATGGCACACACAGGCAGCCTACAGTGACACAATGCTGGCACTGCTCCTACAGTCTGCACAATAACTATATATTAAAAAACTTTTTAATTGCAGTACCACCTCAGTATATGTTCTTTTTGTAGTATGCAGGGATTATTTGTGGGTTTCTACTGCTCCTGAGGTGTGAACAGGGGAACAATGGGGGTGATTACAGCCTGAGCCTGAGGTGTGAACACTGCAGGGGGTGAACAATGCAGAGATTAAAAGGTGTGAACAACACAGGGGATTACATATTTAAACAATACAGCCTGATTACAGCCTGAATCTGAGGTGAGAACCATGCAGGGGGGGCAGTTAATCACAGTACTGATACCATTTAAAGCTTACACAAGAGTAAGCCATCAAAGCAGCCAGACAGGTGGGGGGCCACACAGAAGGGGGTCGCGGGCCGCATGCGGCCCGCGGGCCGCCAGTTGGACAGCACTGGACTATATAATCGACTATACAAACAACTGAGGGATGTGACCTACATTGGAAAATAATATTGTTGCATTTGATACCATTCCCCACAAACAGCTGCTTTCTAAACTAAGGTCTGTTGGTTTTAGTGAAGTGCACATGGATAGAAAACTGGCTACAGGATCGGGTACAGAGCGTGGTTGTTAATGGTACATTCTCTACTTGGAGTAAAGTTCCCAGTGGGGTCCCTCAGGGTTCTGTACTGGGTCCACTTTTGTTTAATTTGTTCATAAATGACTTAGGGGAGGGTATTATGAGTAATGTATCAGTGTTTGCAGATGACACAAAACTCTGCAGCCCAGTCAATTCTATCCAGGATGTGGCATACTTGCAGCAGGATCTTGACCATCTGGCAATCTGGGCGGCTAAGTGGCAGATGAGATTAAAATGGATAAATGTAAGGTCATGCACCTGGGATGTAAAAATATGCAAGTCACTTATACCCTTAATGGGACTGCACTAGGCAAATCCATAATAGAGAAGGACCTTGGAATCCTTGTAGATAATAAACTTGGCTGTAGCAAGCAATGCCAGGCAGCAGCTGCAAGGGCAAACAAGGTTTTGAGCTGTATTAAAAGGGGTATAGATTCTTGGGAGGAGGGGGTTATTCTTCCCCTTTACAGAGCGCTGGTAAGGCCCCATCTAGAATATGTTGTTCAGTTTTGGCTTCCAATGCTTAAACAGGACATTATTGAATTAGAGAGGGTCCAGAGAAGGGCAACTAAGCTGGTAAAGGGTATGGAAAGTCTCAGTTATGAAGAAAGACTGGCCAAGTTGGGTCTGTTTACACTGGAGAAGAGGTGCTTAAGAGGTGACATGATAACTATGCATAAATATATAAGGGGATCATATAATAACCTTTCTAATGTTTTATTTACCAGTAGGTCCTTCCAACGGACACGAGGGCACCCACTCCGTTTAGAAGAAGGGAGGTTCCATTTAAATATTCGGAAAGGATTTTTTACTGTGAGAGCTGTGAAGTTCTGGAATTCCCTCCCCGAATCAGTCGTGCTGGCTGATACATTATATAGCTTTAAGAAGGGGCTGGATGGATTCTTAGCAAGTGAGGGAATACAGGGGTATGGGAGATAGCTCTCAGTACAAGTGAGGGAATACAGGGGTAGGGGAGATAGCTCTCAGTACAAGTGAGGGAATACAGGGTTATGGGAGATAGCTCTCAGTACAAGTGAGGGAATACAGGGGTATGGGAGATAGCTCTCAGTACAAGTGAGGGAATACAGGGTTATGGGAGATAGCTCTTAGTACTAGTTGATCCAGGGACTGGTCCGATTGCCATCTTGGAGTCAGGAAGGATTTTTTTCCCCTCTGCAGCAAATTAGAGAGGCTTCAGATGGGGTTTTTTGCCTTCTTTTGGATAAACTAGAAGTTAGGCAGGTTATATATAGGCATTATGGTTGAACGTGATGGACGTACATCTTTTTTCAACCTAACTTACTATGTTACTATGTATGTTACTATGTTACTATGTTATATGCCTAATCATTTATGAATTTATGTCTCAAGGCTTTAAGGTGACACCAGAAAGAGAAAGATAATATTGTGTGCCTACACAATAAAACATATTCAAAATCTGAAAGATTTAAGACTAGATTAGAAGGTTGTGAAATGGATATCATTTTAGCTAAAAGACTTGAGCCAAGCGGTTGTATTTAATAGGATAAGCTCAAAAGGCCAGAAAGGTAACACGTGTTCGTTAGTGTGCTAGGTACTGTTCTATTTAATACATTTATAAAGTATATTACATATTATATATCCAAGGCAAGATGTGTCTCTGTGCAGACTACACAATGATTGCAGCGGCACCAGTGCTTTGGGAAGGGAAAGTCAGATGAAAATTGATTTATGGAAATTAAAGCCATGAAGAAAGATTTAGTTTCTTAAATGTAATGAGACAGAGGGTAAAATATTGCATATAGGGCAGATATACCCCAAAGCTGAATATAAACTGAGTGGTAATTTACTCTCAGTGATAACAGAAGAAATGGATCTAGGAATTATAATTTCAGATGAATTAAAAGTAAGTATGTGGGAGAGCAGTGTGGAAATCAAATCTAAAACTGTATTAAACTTGTCTGATATTAAGTCTTTTTATAGGTCATTGCTGAAACTTTACCTAAAAGTAGAGCTGCCATCAGGGAAGGACAGGTGGAAGCTTCAGTCAGCAACCCCAATTTTTGGCAGGATCCGGGTGTGATCTTTGAGGATCAGGGTGTGTTGACAGACATGACTTAATTAGGCTAGCCTTTTAAACATGGTTGCCCATTCAACTCAGTGGGCAGGGCCCCCACCCAAGGTGCCCAGTCCAAGAACCCAGCCCTCTTGGGAGGCACAGGCAGCTAAGGACTACAGCGCCCTCTGAGTTTTGTTGATGGTCTTAAAGGTCTTGAGGTCTTAAAGGGGACCTGTCACCCTCAGAAATAATTCCAAATCCTTCCTAAGGACGGAGGAGGAATGTGAGGAGTGCAATATATGATTGACAGCTCAGATTATTAAATACACTTATAAGGGGTATAGAAGATTTAATTAAATAAATAATTTGTGTGTGAGACAGGTCCCCTTTAAAGTCACAGAATAATTTAATTTGGATGCAAGTCTGAGTAATGTCTTTGAACCCCAATTCCATGTTTCGTGTTGGTATCCATGACATAACCTAGGTTACATAAGCACAGTAATCATTCCTAATAGCAGCAGTTACCAGGCATTCCACACATAAGCTTGACATCATTTCTCTTAAACTTGGATAATGTTGTTTTGCTTAAACTGGAGTAAAACCTCTTTAAAAAATTAATAAATAATAGCAAAAACTCAAAATATGTACAGGAAAACAATGCAACGTCCAGAAGTGAGAGAAAGTTCCAAAAGCACTAAATGCCCAGCACCAAAAAAACAGCTGCATGTCGGAACTAAGCAATTCATTTACAGAGCTGCAGGGGCAATGCTGGCAGTCAAACAACAGAACTAAAACATCTTTCCCTCTGCCACTGATTCCTTCGATTTGGAACGCCATATTGCTGTGGATTTGTTCCATTTCAGATACATATAATTAAGATGTTCAGTAAATAAGCCAAAATCTGCCTGAAGAGACCAATCAGTAAGATGATTTTTGTTAGGAAATAATTTTTCCCCAAATTAAAGATGGTTACGTTACTTAATTATTTGTGTCTTGTTGCCAACAGTATTTTGTATGACATGTTCTAAATCGGCTGCATTTGCTAATTTTAAAGAACGTATTACAAGTATTTATAGACGTAGCATTTGTACGGATTTCAAGTTTACCTCTCTTGCAAGCAATATGGCTCCCCTTGTCAAATTAATAAAAGTGTTTTTCCTAGTAAATATGGCTGCCCACTTTGTATCTTACAGTAGTCATGTTCCACTAGAAGTTTAAGGTTTTAGCTATATTTTTAAATGAGCATCTGGCAACAGAAACAATGCACTTTGTAGCTGAAACCAATGTTGTTAAATGATTTAATGCCCCAAATAGGATTCAGTATATATGTAGTAATATGTAGCAAAGTGGTAGTTTAAATTAAATTATAGGTTTGAAATGGGATACAGGTATCAGTAGCACAAAACTGAGAATACTCTATGTAAGCTGGTACAAATAAGTGAACACAATTATATGAGGATAGTATTCCTTTAAAGCTATTTAAAGTGATTTTACCTTGAAAAAAATGCATATCCCCTCTTCTTATAGTATATTTGCTGGGACACATTGGCCTATCAACTGCAGCTTGCACCCCAAAAAGGGTCAGAGGACCACAAACATGTGATTATTGGATATCTTTGCAATTTATTACATTTTCCAATTTGAACCATTAATTAGAGGTTTAAATAAAGGCCAATAATGTACTGTGGAAGCACAGAGCATTTTCAGTAGGGGCTTTAAGTGCAATCTGTGCATTGCACATTGTACAGTATCCTGCATGAGGCGCTGTAAGTACAGGGCTCCGTAGCACCCTGCGCACATTGGCACTCCTGCATTTTGGACTCTTGGACTTTATTATAGACCCACAGGTTTTTGCACTCCATTCTTGTAGTGCAGTGATCTATACCCATGGGGGCTAAGGGCAAGGCCCTGTGCTATGTGAATGAGCCATTTTTTCATAGAGACAGCTAAAATCCTATTACTAAAGGTGTCAGTGAAAATCTGTTTCTGCTGCCTTAGGGCAATGGAACGAGGGATGTTTTGTTGCCTTCACCTAATCGCCTCCAGCGCTGGCAACAAAATGCCAGAAGTTCCCTTCCCACTGGCAATAATGTAAATTTGCGGTGGGAAAACATATGCAATGCTTAGAATGGACAGCAGGGGCAATACCTATTTTTTCCACATTATTGCCAGCAGGATGGTAACTTTGGGCATTGTGTAGCCTGCACTAAAGGAGATTTAGCTTGGGTGACAAAACATCCCATGAGGCAGTGCCCCAGGCCTTATAGCACTTGAGACAATTTTTGTTTTCAGTACAAAAGCAGCCAATCACGTGAATGAAAAATTCCTACTATTAATATTGATGATAAGATGTAAGGGGGGTATCTGCACTTACGCTGCACTACTGGTGAATTTAAGCCACATGAGCCATAAGTCTTAGAGCAAAGGCACAATTGGCTACTGCCAGCTTTTTGACACCCTTATGCTGAACTGGAAATCACGTGGTGGGTAAAACTTGCAATCGACCAATGTGCCATTGCCCTTATTAAGCTATAATAGAGGCTGTATCCTTTTGTAATTATTACTGTTTATCCCTTTAACAATAATATTCTTCTTTTAACAAAAATCTACTTAACAGAGAACCCAACAAAGTGTTTTTAGATGATAGATGATGTGTTAAGGGAAATAAATGGAAGATGCACTACTTACAAATACGGCATATTTTTCCTTTAATGATATCCAAACTATATTGAAAAAACCCTCTGCAGCAGTGTTAATTATTTTGGAAGGAAAACCATTCACAACAAATGCATTTTGCCTATGCAAGAGGTTTGTTTTAAACAAGATTCAAGCTTTTTAGCAGCACTAACCTTAAATCGATGAATGCCTTCCATTCAGGGCATTAGGAATATTTATTTATTACTTTAATCCAAGTAGGCTTCTATGTTCAGTCTGCAAAGTTAGAGAAGAATGACCTGACTTGTGAAATCTGTCTTTATCACTTCAGCAGAGAAGGGACAATCCATTTTTGTCTTACTCATTCTGTCTGTAAGAACAGCCGTAAATCAGACTCCCCTTTTCTGGATCAGCACCTGTGGCAGATGACAGACCTGTGACATTCTGCTAATAAAGCAGAATTGTGCCAGAATCTATACATTTCATAGCTTCGATTTGGAGATGAAATGCCCTTACTGAAACTTGGGAAATTAACCATGACAAGTCATTTTTTTTCTTAAATTGAAGATAAAGCATTTAGAACTGGTTCATGTAGGTTTTTATGGCCTAAAGGAGACTTAAAGCTTAAAAAAAAGTGGGCTATAAATGCTGCTCGATGCAACCACAGCTCTTTAGAAGTGCACAGGGCTGCCATCAGGGGTGGACAGTTGTTATGGGCCTGCAGCTGACAGTATGTGGGCCTGACCCAGAGTGAGTACAGTACAGCCAGGCCCTCTTTAAAGGAAAAGGAAAAATACAATCACTTGGGGATGCCAAATGTTAGGCACTCCCAAGTGATTGAAATTACTTGATACCCTGGGCTAGTGCTCCTGTTAGCAGGAACCCCCCCCCCAAACCGGTTAAGATTTCAATCACTGGGGGTTGCCTAACATTTGGCATCCCAAAGTGATTGTAACATAATAACATAGTAAGTTGGGTTGAAAAAAGACATACGTCCATCACGTTCAACCATATTGCCTATATCTAACCTGCCTAACTACTAGTTGATCCAGAGGAAGGCAAAAAACCCCATCTGAAGCCTCTCTAATTTGCCGCAGAGGGGAAAAAATTTCTTCATCACTCCAAGATGGCAATCGGACCAGTCCCTGGATCAACTAGTACTAAGAGCTATCTCCCATAACCCTGTATTCCCTCACTTGCTAAGAATCCATCCAGCCCCTTCTTAAAATTATATAATGTATCAGCCAGCACGATTCGGGGCACGATTCGGGGGAGGGAATTCCACAACCTCACAGCTCTCACAGTAAAAAATCCTTTCCGAATATTTAAATGGAACCTTCCTTCTTCTAAACGGAGTGGGTGCCCTCGTGTCCGTTGGAAGGACCTACTGGTAAATAAAGCATTAGAGAGGTTATTATATGATCCCCTTATAAATTTATACATAGTTACCATGTCACCTCTTAAGCGCCTCTTCTCCAGTGTAAACAGACCCAACTTGGCCAGTCTTTCTTCATAACTGAGACTTTCCATACCCTTTACCAGCTTAGTTGCCCTTCTCTGGACCCTCTCTAACTCAATAATGTCCCGTTTGAGCACTGGAGACCAAAACTGAACAGCATATTCTAGATGGGGCGTTACCAGCGCTCTGTAAAGGGGAAGAATAACCCCCTCCTCCCGTGAATCTATACCCCTTTTAATACAGCTCTGTACCCCGTTTGCCCTAGCAGCTGCTGCCTGGCATTGCTTGCTACAGCCAAGTTTATTATCTACAAGGACTCCAAGGTCCTTCTCTATTATGGATTTGCCTAGTGCAGTCCCATTAAGGGTATACGGGGCTGTTGTATCTTTCATTCTCTTTTAAAGGGGGCCTGGCCATACTGTACTCACTCTGGGGTCAGGTTCAAATGCTGTCAGCTGCAGAATCTGGAAGGTAAGGGCATCTTCTTTGCCCTACACAGCTTTCTATACTGCTAATTTTCTCATGAAGTTTAAGTCCCTGTAGAGCCACATGGGGGCTGGATTGGCTGTGGGGGGGGGAGGATAAACTTCAGCCTATCCAATCCCTGTGTGGCTCTTCTGGCACTTAAAAACCTGTGCCTGTGGGCAAGACCTGTCATAAAATTCTTTATTACTTTATACATGGTGGCCTTTCCATATTTGCTGATCTCGTCATGATGGACATTGTAACAGCCATGTTATTCACAATCAACTAAATAGGTGAAGCTTTAAAAGGTAAATGGTAATCCTGCTTAAATAGGTTGGGACTTTTATGATAACTTGAGAACTGTGGCATATAAATAAACAATAGTTTGTACTGGGCATAATCTTGAACCTCCATACAGTTTTTGGAATGCTGGATGAAAGGTTTTGTTTAAAATGTGTACAGTGTAGTCGTACAGTAGTTTGGTAAAGTGGTACAAGAAGCCTAAAATAGCCAAATAGTGACAGTTATGTAACAACTCTGTGCAACATGAATAACATGATTGAAACACCTATGTGTAGGTAATAGCCAACACCTTTGTACATTTACAAGCAATTGTGAAGCAGCTACTGCTAGAGGGAATATCATTTGGCAAATTCTCTGTTTTTAAGGATTATGTAAAACATCAGGCAGGGGACTTTGAAAAGTTGGATTTCAGAATATGTTCCATATGCATGAGAAGAGATCAGAAGAATATTTAAATGATAAAATCCCATTTGTGAATCCAAATCTTTATTACATTGACAATGGATTGATTCCATTGTTAGCAGAGTATGGTTATATTAGGGAGTGATTCAGAAAGAATGGAAAGAAAGGAAGGTAAGTAAAGAAAGGAAGAAATAAAGAATTTTCTTTTAACAATTTACTGATTCATTGTGGATATGAGGGCTCATTTACAATGCCAATGCAAAAAGGCAGAAAAATAATGGCATTGCCACAGGCTCCAAAATAGAGCATGGAGACCCGCAGACTGCACTTGGAATAAAAGGAGCACTAAGGGGCACAATCTTACGCCCCTTGGTGCTCTTGCACTTCCATCCCCAGGGGATATAAATGACCCCTACAATGTTCACTGTAGCAACTTGTGTATACAAGAAAAAATGTACCACCTCTGGGTATCTGTGTTGTGTGTTTATCTTGAAATCGAATATCTACTTACGATCAAGATAATTCTGATCAAATATGTTGGCATTGGCCAATTGAGTGGTACATAAAAAGGCATTATTATATGTCTACATAACAAAAATGTTTAAAAGCGGGTATAAAATAAATGGTGTTTTTATAAAGGTCTATGTTTGCCTTTACACATGAATCAATGCCATGTATGACAATCATGGAAATAATCTATTACCAACACCTAATCAGAAACAGGTTACAACATTATCTCATACCCAACCCACCCCGAGTACCAAAGGATACCTTACACTTTTCATATATTTCAAGTGCATTACCTTCTAATTTCCTATATTTAAATGGGAAAAATATTAGAGGACTCCCCATCAAACGCATAAAGGTGTTCTAACACTCTTAAGACTCTTAAAGTCTCCACAACCTTTCCTATCTACTTCAGATCTTACACGGCTGGAAAGTATACTACAGATGTTCTGGAAATCTTACATGGTTTGCTGCATTAGGAGCAAATATCTTTAATGCCCATTACTTTGTAAAATCTGTTTGATATATCTATTTATATACAGCAAATAGAATCAGATAGAATAGGGGCTTGAAACGAGCATCCGTTTTATGGGACCATTTTTTTCATATGGCAGCTGTTAAACCTACTGAAGTTTTATTCCTCTTAGAACGAAGCTGTTTTTTTCACACTGAGCATGAGATGTGCATCCTAATGTACCTTCCTCAGTAATATACAGTAAAGCAGCAAATGGAACACTTACATAAAACCTGAATGTCTTTTGCCCACAGATCTTAAATTATAATGCACAGCCTCACTTTTTGCTGCCTACCAGATAATGTCAGTGTTAAATATTGTATTAAAAAGGCACAATGTGAATGCATGTGGACGGAATGCAGGGCTTCTTGATAAAGGCAAAACAGTAAAAAGTGGAATTACAATTTCAAGGAAAACATCACATCTGCATTCAAAAAATGTTGCCTAGTCCTTAAGACTAATAGCTATGAAACATGGGAACTGTAATTAACCATGGGAAAAGTCCTCACAGCTATGGTAGAAGAAATTTACACTGAATATCTCTGTGCATTTCCCCCACTCGTTCCTTTTTAATCAGCTTATGAAGAAAGAGAAGTCTGCAAGTCATGAATACTAAAGAGAAAACCAATGACTTTTTCATCTCTTCAGAGTAAATGCCATTGATGATGCATATCAGACTAAATATTTAATGTTAATTTGTCTACATTAGATCATTGTTTGTATATATGGATGTTAAAAGTCAACAATTATTTCTCACAGCGACACAATACCTCTCATTTCAATTTAAAATACATTTTTCTAAACTAACAGGAGGCCATTACCTTGCTTATGTAAATCCCTTTATCATTTGGAAATATCAAAGTCTTCTCCAGTTTAATGGAATGTGATGACTGCAAGTTATTTCATAGGCTTGGAAATATTGAATCACATTAAGTGGGTCAGTGCACTTTAAAGAGAATTTCAAACTTGGTTCATCCATATCTGCTAGAGAATATGTTTGGTTGTTTTGTGATTAGCATTGTACATGTTTCAAAGTTACGCTTCATCTTCACCTCCACTGCCATATGCAGCATTGGCCTGTTTTTTTAAAAATATAGTAGAATAGTTAGCAGTCCGTTTGGAGGCCGGGGGTGATGAGACCACACTCAAAAGGGTCTGTGCCTTGAAAACCCCCCAAGGTCAATTGTGGACTTGCTCCAACAATTTAGAGTAAGATGATGCTTTATTCTGCTGCTGCACCAGTAGCATCTCTGCTCTCCTGCCCTTGAAAGCTGCTATTAAAGGGAGAGTCTACCCAAACACTTTTTGAAAGGTAAAGATAATTTTAAGCCACTTTGCATTATACATCAATTAAAAAATATACAGCCTTTTCATGATTTTAAAGTAATAATATGGTTTGGAACAGTTAACCTAAGCCTGGCCCCCTGTTCTCCTGTTGATCTGGCTGACTACTTCGAGACTCAAATAAAATGTAACAGTAGTCGTCTGTCCTTAGCCTGCCTTCAGCCGGCATCCTCCAAATGCCACAATAGTGTTTTAGTCCCTCCTCCCCTTCTACGTTTTTAAATGATGCAGAAAGAGAAGAATTGTTTGCAGCTGGATTTCAGCATACAAGAATGGTATTTTTTTCATACTTTTTGAATGAACAGATTACAGTGATAGGTATATTAGTAGTTTCTCTGTTGTGTGGGGCTCTTTAACAAATTTTGGTTCTCCTTTAAAATAGTAGCTTTCTCCAAGAAAGAGCAATTTTTAATAGAAAGTTGTCAGGCTCATAACTCTTTATAAAGGGGCACAAATTCCCTCTTTCAAAAGCCCCCACCCTTCCTACTGTCCAACTCCTTTCTTATCTCTCAAAAAACAACCCATGTTCTACTTATGAAGACAGCAGCCACAAATACACAACAAACCACTGGGTACTGATGCGGATGCCTACATGAAGCACAACGCTGTTTCTGGGGCAAGAGGGTTAAAGGTTAAGATGCTACAGCAAAGTTTGTTCCATAAGAACCACAATAGCACCTTTACTAGGGTGTCTTAATGGGACTGACTGATCCATAGAAATGTAATAAAATATATAAGGATATGTAAGTGTCTAATTAAAGAAGAAGGAAAGGCTAATAAAGAGTTAATCTCAAGCTGCAGGCATACCTTCAGTTCTCTCAATAGTGCACTTAATTCTCCCCATATTTCTCCCATTCAGATGATCAGAAGCCTCACAGGTAAAAAAAAATGCTGAGCTCTGTAAAGAAAGTTCCCATAATGCCTCACTCCTGCACCGAGACCCAGACCGATGTACATGCTCAGTTAGTAAGACTATGAGGAAGCCTCCTGCTGATTGGCTCAGATCCATATTCCTCAGGGAGAGGGGAGAGAGGTGAGAGCTGTGTGTCTCTAGCACAGGAAAACAAATACAACAAATCTTTTGACTGAGGACTCAGTGCAGCTTTTCTGTAAGTGCTTATGGCTGTATTTACATAGACCTTTCTGATAAAGCTTACTTAGTTTTTACCTTTCCTTCACCTTTAAAGGCTTCCTTTGATACATCCTATGAATTAAAACCTATATAAGTCTAAATATTGAAATCAAATTGACTTATTACACCTTTATCATGGTACTTTACCAGTGCTATAGAGGTATATGTGCATCTCAGATGGCTAATCTTTCCATTTTAAAATGGACAATAGGCCTGAAACTTGCGGCATCCTTTCCCAAAATGAACGTTACTAACATTACCTAAAACATTATCTAAAAGTAATGAGCTGCTAATATTTCCCATCATTGCACTGATAACATGGCTTCCTGTGCGTGGCTGTTTCATAGCTAAAAGGGGCATTAAGTATTTAATAGCTCATATAATAGTCAATTAATTTAAAGTCTGAAAGTGAAAACCAGTGGTTTTTGTGCAATAGAATTTTAATAGTTTCAGTTTTTTTCTCAAATGTATTCTGCTTCCAGTATGCCTTAGCCCTGCTCACAGTGCTGTATATAGATAGTTCTGCTTGAATTTAGATTTTGATTGTTCCCATCCTGTCTTTACCTCTTCCTGAACTTTACTAGAATTAATTGCTGCCTATACTTCATGCTCTTTTGCCCCTCCTCTGAAAAGGCCTAGAAGGCATCTTTATTGATGCTCTGACTTTCTTTGCCTTGTTTCTTGCTGCCCCTGCCATAGAAACTCTATTTTTGGCACTGCAGCCTGTTAATAAGTGTCTCCTTCAGGCACCTAGTTCCGGTTACTAAGGCCAGCTGTTTAGCAGAGGCATTTTTAGAAGGTAAAGCATATAACTTCTTAAAGATGTATTGTAGTTGCAGTAACATTGACCTTCAGGTTCAAAGGATTTTAACAACAGATCCTTAATCATCAGTACCCTAGAAAGGATATTATGGGGTCCTGGCCACTTCTCATCCCCTCCTTCTCTAAGGGGCAGATTTATCAAAATGTGAAATTAGAGCCCCCCCCCATTGAAAAATGTTCCCACTTTCTATTCATCCTGTGGTATTTTTATAAGGATATGGTGAATTTTCACCCATTGATAATACCCTTCTAAAAACCCCATTGGAATCAATAGAACGTTTGTGATTTTTTCTGTGAGTGACATTAATTAGTGATGAGCGAATCTGTCCCGTTTCGCTTCGCCATAAAATTCGCGAAACAGCGAAAAATTTGAAAAACGCATTTGTCACGCAATTTTTTTGCAGCCCATGTCTTTTTTGTCGCCCGCATCTTTTTTGGTTGCCTGAGTCTTTTTTTTTTTTGTCGTCCGCACTTTGTATTTACATGACTGCGCACAATTTTATGTGCAATGAAATTTTTTGCTGCACGCTGAATTTTCTGCAGCAAATTTTCACGCAAGTTTCAGCAATGAGGAAACTCGCTGTGAATCCATGCCTGGTGAAAAAATTCGCTCATCACTAACACTAATCTCACATTTTGAGAAATCTGCCCCTAATAGTTTCATACACTTATCTTGTAACACATTTTACCCCTGTACCCTCATTTACCCTTTATTCTTTTCCTCTTAGTTTTCATTTTATATTATTTATGTTCTTCTGGTTTTCCAATTTTTCCTTGTTCTATCACTTTTTTCTATTCATCTCCATATATATTTCTATTCCCTCACCACTTGACTTTCACCTGATTCCATTCTTGGTTTTTATACTGCTTTTCTTTACAAGTTCAAGTTTCTGCCACAGTTTATTCTGTTTCACTACTTCCTAAAAACCTTGTGCTATGAAACTCCCTTTAAAACTCTGTGCCCAATTGTTCTTATGATATTGTGAGTACTCAAACCTTTCTAGAAAGCAAGCAGGTCTACAGCGTAGAACTGAGTAAAGGGGAAAATTAAACACAGAAGGCCAACTCACGTTGTGGCCAAGCTGGAGATCTTCAATAGTTCTCGTGAACATGTCCTACTCTGTTAAAAGACTTTCTTGAAAATATCCCCTGAAGGCATGACCATAATGCACACAGATTTAGAGCAAGGTGCAAGGTTAACAGGGTAGTTTCATGCAATGTTTCATACCATTTCATTAATTCCATGACCTCTTATCTTTGTGAAACACTTTTTACTTTGAGATGCCAGTCTGGGGATTTAGAGAGGCATGTTACCCCCAGACCCTCATACAGATTGTGCCACTTGAGACACACCATTGAAGCATGACATGCTCAAATTAAAATAAAAAACAAAACTATGCATTTTAAACATGGTATAAAGGAGCACAATGAACAAGTACATTTATATACAAAGCCATGAAGCAAATTCAGCCATATCGAACAGAAAGATTAACTTGACACAATCCCGCTGTTCACTTTTCCTGTGCAATAAATATTTAATGTGCTAATGGCCTGTGTGTTTCTATATCCTTTATGAGCCATGAATACTTGAGCTAGAAAGTCCATGGGTACATTCATTCATTAGGCATGCTGTTGTTTTGAGATTTTATTGAAAGGTTAAATGTTTTATTAGAGAGTGGCTAAAAAAAATAACAATTAATTGAAGTTGCAGCATTTAATAGTTAATGTTGTATACATTCTTTGAACTATTTATGAAAAGTCATTTATACTGCATTATATTGGTCCAGTAAAATGCATTACTAATTACATCCTGCAAAATATAAATAACAAGGAGCTGTTTGTGGTAAAGCTACAGACTTCTTTTGGCACAAATTAGGCTCTACCTATTCACAACTCCTAATTAAAGGTTTGTTTCTTTAACACCTCTCCCTGTTATAATCCTTCTCCCTTTGTGGCACAAGGCCTTTTTTGTCTAGGTAACTTTTCCAAGTGAAAATAATAAAAAGAAAATGTTGCAAAAAATGTTACTATGTTTATGGCAGAGGCAAGAACTTATCTCCCCACATTTTCCACTACCTTTCTTTATAATCCAACAAATTTCCTGCACAGCCATTTCTACACAGGCAAATAGGGATGAAGTGTGGAGGATATCACACTATGAAGCAATTGTTGTCCTTCTCCAAATTATTCAGATATGTGGCTAATGCCACAGAAAGATCAGCTTCTGTCTGTGCCTGCACCTTGGACCATTGTGTCACGTGGCTCATATCAATGCTCAAACGCAAGAATTTCCATTTCAGTGTAGATATCCGCCATGTGTGCCTGCTCCTGTGCTGACATGTGCCTGCGTGCTGACACAATGGCTCTGGTGCAGGCAAATAAGAAGGCTAATGTCAGCATTGGGGCTCATTTTCAGCTTGAGCTTTTCCATGGCCCAAGAATAGCTCATGTGGCATTAGCCTTAGTCTTAAGCTAACCCTACAAGTGAAAACAGTCTTAAAGGGAAAGGTCTCTCCTTCTCTATTGCCAATCCTATCCGCAGTTTCACCGCTGGGTCACAGATACTTTCCAATAACAGTGATCCACGCCAAAGGCTACAAAGACAAATACCATACCTAGAGCAATATGTCAGATTTTGGGAAAAAGAAAGATATTTTTGAGTGTCCCAGCACACAAACATTTGACTGTGCAAAAATACTATAGTAAAAGTACATTTATATATATATATATATATATATACACACACAAATGGTTAAAAGTTTATCTTTCAAACTACCAAAACAATCACTATAAAACTCCCAAAGGAATTGCATGCTAAATACAATAAAAATTTAAAAATGTATGCACACAATAGCATAAAATAGTTACTTGTTCTGAAACCAGCTAGCAGTCCATGAAACAGCCATTTGATGATTAAAGTTCATTGAAAAGTACAGCTTCAAAGGTGCGTGATCAGTGTAGGGTGCAGCCACCTCAAAGTAGCACATCCGTCTACCCATTTCTACAAATACACAAAAGAACAGAGGGGCGCGCTCTCTTAGTATAAAATCAATGTAAACAATTTATTTAAAAAGGTTGCACTCAAGTATCTGTGGCATCTTTTATCATATCCGGTCACATATGGTTTAAATAGGGCTTGCCTATTACTATTTGTGATGCCCCCGCTGAAGAAGACTGACGAAACATGTTGGGCTCCATTGCACATCTGATATCCAAACTGTATTTCAGTGTTTGTAAGTGCAACCTTTTATTCATAAATTGCTTACATTGATTTTATACTATAGGAGCACGCCCCTCTGTTCTTTTGTGTATAGCAAAAATGCCTACTTACAGACCCCTAACAATGGGGAAGATTATCAAATCAATCCCAGCCAGCCAAAACTCCTCTTCTATAAAAGCAACTAAGCAAAAATCTCTCTTTCTTTTTTCCAAAATCTGACATATTGTGCTAGGTGTGGTATTTGTTTTCCCTCTCTCTGTAGCCTTAAGCTAACCCTAATGTTTTTAACATGATATGGTGGCACATAATAAGCCAGCTGAGACAAATGGCATGATAACGTTTGCTCCAACTATAAAGTTAATGCTACACGGGAGCTGATCTGCGGAAAAGCACAGGCTGAGAATCAGCCCCAATGCTGACATTAGCTTTCTTATTTAGCTGCACTCAGAACCGTAGTGTTGGACTAGGTGCAGGCACACATGGCTGATATTGGTGCTCAAACATGAGAGTTTGCATTTTGGAATGGTATCCACTGTGTGTGCATGCACCTTTGCCGACACAATGTGGCCGACACGACGACTTCTGTGGAAAAACCATTAAAAGCCTACCAAGCCCAAGTTATACGTCATAAGACAGGACAATAGATAAAGTGGGTAAAATAAAAAAACAATTCTTCTTTCATGTTTTTGTTCTATTAAAATTGAATTGAAATCAAATGTAAAAGTGGCAATAAATACCAGCAGTATTCTTTTTACAAAATTGTTGATGCAATTCTGTCTGATATCCTGTAAAACCCCAAATATGTAAAATTGGAAAATTAACCATGAATGTCTAAATACAGTAGAAACCCCAATTTTACAATTTTACATTCTCAGATTTTACATTTTCCTGGAACTGTACCGATTTCCTGGAAGTTATGCTGTTTTAAATCAGTATCCTGGTGAATGCAAAATCAGGGTTCTGCTGTAGAAATATCTATGATGATGGTTTGAGATTGCACTATGACTATCAGTAATGTTTAATTATACTTCTTCTCCCCAGCAAGGATCCCTATAACATACCAGTAGCTGTGTCTCCAAAATGCAGAATTTTGGCTTTGTCTATAATATTTGATATCAGTTCTTTCTACCACATAAATCTAATTATTTAACTTTATGAGAAATGCAAAAAAAGAAAAAGTAGTTGTCTCTGTTTATTATAATTCTTTGCAAGCTGAAGTGACACTGTATCCTCAAATGCTTTTGTATCTGCAGTATCGGAAAGGAACCACATCCCCCTTTGTTTAATTATGCTGATCCTCTATTTCTAAACTCTTTCGAATCTTTTGGATGTCTTCCCTATAATATAACATCTCAGACAGATGTGTTTTTCTCACTAATGGCTTTGAAAATGCATCCCATGATGACCATTGCAGCAAGTCTTTCATCCAAACAGCGCTGCAAAATAAGCATAATCCTATTGGTAGTTCAAAATTTTAATTATGCATTTTTACTTCTCCTGGTCTTGTGCCAAACTGGGGCACCCCATTGGGAGAGTGGGAATCTTTGTAGTACTTTTTGGTGCAGACCACCTTGTGTATATACTGGACCCATTCTAGCCTACAGGCATTGTTTTACTAAGTAATTGGTTAGGGCAACAATATGAATTACTTAATACAAAGTGATCTCTAAATAGTTAAAGAATCTACTGAGTCTTATAAAAGTAGAATTTTATAACTGAACAATTTACTTTGAATCTAAAAGTCTGTTTACGGTCAATGGTATGAGATAAACACTGCCCAATGGTATCAAAACTTTATCACTCAATGTCATTCTATCCCCACACGAGTTTGTCATATAATTCAGTAATATCCAATGTTGTATATGTGTATAAGGGACTCCTGCAAAGTGATTTGGTTGATCAGCCTCTGGCAAGTTCATTCCAAAGTCAAAATGAAAAGCCAGGTCAAATCAATGAATGTATTGACAATGGCTAATTCAAAATGGCACAGGCATTTCTGCCAACTGATCTCAGTATTTTACCTTTGATTAATGCAATATGGCTCTCCATATGTAACTATGTAAGACTGATATTGGTCAGTGTGTATTTAGCTTATAACAATAAATTCCCCAGTGTTACCTTGCCTTAGGAATGATTATGGGGGTTACTTCACCCAAGGGGACAAGCCTTATTGTCAATGGCATCCTTTGCACACACAAATACATAACTTTTTTGTCAAACCTTTAGACTAAATGCTCTCTTAAAATATTTAATATGTGGTACTGTTCATATTCAGCCCTTGTGGGGGGAATGGTACTACTGTCCTACCTTAAATTAATGTACTGACACCCAGGATACACTGCTTTACTGCAGTGCTAACTACTAAAATGATACAAAGGCATTTTGCTTCTTTTTCACTAAAGGAAGTCAAAAGCCTTTTCACTAAGCCAGCTATCCACATGTCAGGGTTCCTAGTTAGAATAAATTACAGTATATCTGGAATGAAAGAGGCTAAAGAGAGCAATTTGTCAAGACCAAATTGGGATTCCTAACAGATTCCTGCCATTCTCAAACCAAATTCAAATTTTACACAAGTATTAACCTTTTCTGTAAAAGTTTCCCAACTTTTCACCAAAATTGTAAACAACTTAACAACAATTGAGCACGAGAAAGTGTTCATCGGGTTAAAGCAGTCACAATCCATTGTGTCCTTAGGGCAGAAATCCTGCAAGGCTGCACAGAATTCTATCATGAAACTGATTCATAAAGTCACGGGAAAAATGAGCATTGTGTTTATTTTACCTCAATGCAAGTCAAAGGATAATGTCACATTTGGAGTTTTTTTCATTGGCATAAACATGGATGCGGAGAAAATGCAAATGTGCTCCTAAGGGGCAAAATTAACAACCAGTAAATCCTTTTTTTAATTAACTAATGTGGGTTAAAAATGTAGATCTGAATCTGCTGGTTCTCCTGCAGTAGCCTTCATTACCACTTGAATCCTTTGCAATCTGCCCCAGAGACATTACCTCCTTCTTTGCTGGAAGGATTTGAGCTTAAGGTAATACCTAGGTATTTTACAGAAATCCTACC
Source organism: Xenopus tropicalis (assembly GCF_000004195.4). Lineage (NCBI taxonomy): Eukaryota > Metazoa > Chordata > Amphibia > Anura > Pipidae > Xenopus > Xenopus tropicalis. The sequence continues at coordinate 44,708,138 of NC_030683.2, read as the reverse complement.
ATATAGATTAGTTTGCCACCCCAGATTTAAAGGGTGTGCAGTAGAAATGTTGCTGTAACTCTGAACACCACATTATATAACTAAAAGTAAATTCTCTATGACACTACACTGCTGAGGTACCACAGGGAACTGCCATGGGCTCTCATGCCTCATAAGTAATAATAGCATTTCCCTAGTGGACTCATCTGCATTCTTTCAACAAAAAGGCAAGGAGAGCTGATCCTGAAAGTCACAGAACCACTTTTAGATCACATTAAAGTTTAATGTTTTATCCAGTCAGATAAAAGCATGCTGCTTGTATTAAATGCTGTGTTAAGTATTGCGCCATTGACTTGTAAAAAGCCTTTCTGGTTTGAATGGTTAATTTACAGGTCAGTCAAATGATAACTTGGAAGCCAATGCTTGGGGGCAGCCCTACCAGGAATTCTATTTCTCTTCATTGGCGATGGGAGCATAGAGGACACTAGTATGGATTCAATTACTGAAATCATCACATGGTTCTCATGGACAGATTCTTTTTTCTTTTTTTTAAATACCAGTTTTAGGGCTCAGCATGATGAAAGGAGGCATAATATACTGGTATATGGTCAGATGCAGCTCTTTAAGCCAACTCTCTGGCCCCTGATTTAGCAGCTTAACTATAACCTGTGGAACCAAGGCAGGGTTCCCACTTTTTTATCTCATTTGTTCACATTTCTGGTACTTATACAGAAACTATACTGTATGTCATTGCTGTGACACTAATGGTAAGTGAAACTGAAACTAAACTAAAAATGTTACATTGGAAGTGTACAACAGTTGGAATGCCATGTTGCCATTTTTATTAGGATTTGATATATTACATACATCCTATTTTGCTACAAACAATGGAGGGGCTTTTGTTTTATAATTTGTATTCCATGAATGAGATATTATATTTAAGAAAAGTTTGTGGTATCTAAACACTGATCTAGTTAAGGAAATGCCCCAATTTTGGTCCTTGGGGGCCTTGTTTCTTGTACTAATGGTAAGTGAGGGTTAAAGTGAGAGAAGCAGAATGATAGGAAATGTGGTGTTGCAATGGTTAGGACTCTTGCCTTGCAGCACTTCAAAACCATTTAGGCAACTTAGTTGATTCCTGGTAAAATTGACTATAGAGAAAGGTGCCCTAGATGCACTGCAGGTTAGAAAGTAAACACCAGATTGGTTACTGTGGGCACTGGTGTTATTTATAACTTATTTTAGTAACCCAGGCTCTTAGTTCTTATACTAGAAAGAAAAAAAATAGGGTTACATATATCTGCTATATAATTGTATGCACATTGCCCATTTTAGCTATAATGACTATTCAGCAACTTAATATATAGACTACAGAAGAACGACTAAAGCAAGGATTTGAGAGCAGGGCTAATGGGCACAAAAATGTCTATGTTTTTCCTTTGTATAAACCAGTGATACCCAACCATTGGTTCGTGAGCAACATGTTGCTCACTAACCCATCGGACGTTGCTCCCAGTGGCCTCAAACAGGTGCTTATTTTTGAATTCCTGGGTTGAAGGCAAGTTTTAGCTGCAAAATAAAAATATGTGTACTGTCAAACTCAGCCTCCTGTAGGCTGCCAGGCTACATGGGGACTACCAATAGCGAATCACAGCCCTTATTTGGCACACCTGGGAACTTTTTGCATGCTTGTATTGCTTTCCAAATTTTTTTACATTTTAATGTGGCTCACTGGTAAAAAAGGTTTGGGACCCCCGGTCTAAACTATGGATAACACAGTACAGTAAAGGCTAATGGCTAACAAGGAATTATCTTAATCCATCCACACCATGTTCAGGGCTTGATTTAAAGTTTCTGCACCCCTAGGCCCCCCCTGTTGCTTGCAAACCCCCCACTTGCCATTCACACTTCCTCCCCTCAGCAAGGGGCCATTCACCTTCCTTGTGATCACTTCCACGGGGGACTCAGCATGCTGCGCCCCGAACTTTACCGCCCTAGACCAGGGCCTTTGTGGCATGCCCACAAATCCGGGCCTGTCAGTAAGCACTGTATCCACCCATCAGTAAAAGCACAAGGCAGACTTTACCCCAAAAATGCACACTCATGTTCTCTGGGTAAAAACTGCCACATGTGAGGATGTGGATTGTGTGCCTGTCAGTGTTACCCGAACACAGTGCACTTCAAAAGAACTTCTGGAAAAACTCAGGTGAAGAAAATGCCTCCATATGCCGTTAGCCTTTTGCCTTGTTAGCCTTGTGGCCTCGCCACAAATCCAGGCCTGGTCCTGTGCCTCCCATTGGTGCATGTCAGGTAGTTTGAAAAGAATGTGGCTTGGTCATGGCATTTTTTATTTACTTTGAGGGGAGATTTGTAGACACAAAACAAAATAAAGGTGGCCATACGCTTAAAGAGATTTGTAGAGACGGAACATTATAATGGTGGCCATACACATTAAGACCTTCTCCCAGTATGTAGGAATGAGGTGATATTGGGCTTATTCGATCATATTACAACAATCGGCATAGGCGATGTGAGACCAAGGACAGCAGCAATGAGCCAATGCAGTCCCCGATCTGCCGAAAATAAAACCTGCCCAAGTGACCCCTGCCCGATTTTAGGACGGTCCGTTGAAGGGCCCCACACGTGGGCAGATAAGCTGCCGAATCGGTCTAAAGGAGCCAAATTGGCAGCTTAAATCTGCCCGTGTATGGCCACCTTAAAGGAGAAGGCAAGTCAAAATGTAAAAAGCATACTGCCCAATAGTCCTCCTATTGTTTAGTAAAAACGCCACACTTTTGGCTCGCCTAATCAAATATTTACTCAGTCACACTTACTTCACATTTTCTAGAACAGGCAGCCATCTCTAAAAAGGTATTCTCCCTTCCTTTCCCTCCTTGCTTCATACTGCACATGTGTTTCATTCCCTCCCCCCCCCTCCCCTCTGCCAGAGCCGCTTCTGATTGGCTGGTGGGCTTGTGTAGCTCAGAACAGGAGACAGGATCAAGTTACACACATGCTCAGAGAATAGGAAGGCTGCCGCTGGCACCTACAGGAAGGGGAGAGAGATTTCAGTGATGTCACTGTAGTCTTCACACTGCTGTAGGCTGCCAGCACCATATCTCAGAGAAGCAAACAGGGATCTGGGAATTTAGATATGCAGTAAGTACTTAAAAAGAATGCCTTTAGACTTACTTTTAATTTATATTAACCTTTCATTCTCCTTTAAAGGAGAAAGAAAGGCAAAAACTAAGTAAGCTTTATCAGCTTACAGCCATAAGCAATCACAGAAACGCTGCACTGACTTCTCTGAAAAAATATTAGTTGTCTGTAATTCTTCTGCCACAGACACACAGCTTTCTGTTCTCTGCTCTTTCCTGCTCCGCCATCACTCAAGAATGCTAAGAACTCACTCCCCCCCTTAGGAATGTGGATCTGAGCCAATCAGCAGGAAGCAGACTCATAGTCTTACTAACTGAGCATGTTCACTTGGTCTGGGTGTCTGTGCAGGAGTGAGGCATTATGGGAACTTTCTTTACACAGTTTAGCGTTTTTTCTTCCTGTTTGGCTTCTGATCTTCTCAACAGGTGAAATATGGGGAGACTTACCAGGAGTAATTTGGCTCCTCGTAGCAATAAATTACAGGGCGACAAATTTCTACAAAGCCCCCTGCATGCCATTATCCTAAAGCCTTCCATTATTTTCTAATATCTTCACCCAGGGCCCAGTTTTCTTGTCCAGCCAGTGCAGCACAATGATCAGAAATGAAATGTTCTACTCAGACATGATTACCTTATCTCTGTCTGGGTACAGAAATGATTACATTATCAATTCTAGGAAATTGTGTTTTACAATCTAGAGCACTGAAGCTGTATGTATGTATTCTATATGCAATCCGGTTTAATAGTATTTCTCCTGAAATTGCACAGATGATTCAAGCCTAAAATTGCCCAATATACTAACAAGAAAGGTAACATCAAGAAAAATGTCCCAACAGCTCAGTGTGTAATAAAAGCTGGATAGACGGGTCCTTGTGTTTATTCAGTGGACAACAAATGTTTTGACTGCAAATTTTGAGGATGTTTATTTTATTTTACTAAAAAAAATGAAGTATTGAAGTCAAAACCAGTACTAAACATTGATAAGAAAACACATTGCATTTTCAGCTTCAGTGGTTTTTATTATCAACTTGCTTCATTCACTTTTATAATCCAAGCAATAAATTGCATTATGCCACTAGGTGAAACATGCATTGAAATGCACTGTGTCCTGTCAGTTATAAGGCTAATGGCACATGGGTCGTTTTCTCCACTGGCATTTATACGCCCTATTAGCCAATCCACCGCCTTCCTCATCGTATATGTGTGTACACTAATAGACACAGGATCCGCCTGTCAGTCAGCATACAGAGCTGATTTTGGCGTGAATAATGTGAATAAAAGTATCATTTGTCGCACCGCAGAAGTTTCAGTCTTTATCACAATCAATCAATGTATTGTATGACTGCATTCATTTAATTCTGTTAGCTCCTGTATATACAGAATATAGTCAGAAATTCAAAATAAAAGGGTAGAAGGGAAGCAGGGTGGAGACTCCCCAATAACTGACTTAATTGATTGAACTAATCCCTAGGGATACCACCAAGAGGTAGAAGGCAGATGCTTATAGGGATACTGTCCCTGCTTCCCTTCTACCCTTTTCCCTCTTCCCTTCTGAGCTTTCAGAAGGAGCCAGCCCTACACATTAGAACTGCTTTCAGGGAACCTATTGTTTCTCCAGTCCCATGTATCTGGAGGAGTCCCAAGCCGGACTTGGATTTCTTACTATTGAGTGCTATTCTGATATCTACTGGGAGTTGCTATCCTGCTACCTTCCCATTGTTCTGCTGATCGGCTGCTGGGATTGGGTGATATCACTCCAACTTGCAGCTGTGACTGAATTTTATCAGAGCACAAGTCACATGGCTGTGGCACACTGGGAAATGAAGAATATGGCTAGCCCCATGTTAAATTCTAAAATTAAATATAAAAAAATCTGTTTGCATTTTTAAAAAACAGATTTCAATGCAGGATTCTGCTGGAGAAGCTCTAACAACTGATGCTTGTGAAGATTCTCATTCACCCAGGTCATTGTATTTCTGTATTAATTAGTCAAATCAACTGGACTTGCTGTGTTTTTCTTAAAGACATTTTGCCAGCCATCCAACTGGCTTTCACAATTCAGAATGACTTGTACAAAGATCTTTCTGGAATAAATACCCTGGAATGTTGCTCCAATCAGCATAATCTGTTTATCATAACCATCTTGGGATGAGGGATCTCATGAAGGTGAGGTGTTGATATCTATTGTCTGCCACATACAATGCTGGATTGGAGCTTTGAGGTGTTATTAAACCTTCCAGGGAGAGGTGCTAAAACAGCATTGTATTTGGCAGCCAATAGATGTCACCCCCCCCTCCCCCGCCTCTATTCAAACTCGTTTTTTTTTCACATATATGGATTTAACACCTCTTTTGAACCAGTCACTCTCCCTGTCAAGAATCTGGACCTGGCAGTCTTCAAGTGTGTGATGTTTTTCCTTTAGCTGTAGGTATACGGCTGAGCCCTGACCAGAGGAGCTGGCTCTTCTGTGCTGCGCCATATGCTGGTATAACTGTTGTTATGTTTCTCCCACATACAAGTCAGAGCACTCCTCACTGCACTGTACTGCATATACAGTGTTACTCTTCTTATGCTTTGGGATTAGGTATTTGGGTGAACCAGTTGCTGCCTCAGTGTGTTGCTGGGTTTAAAGCAAACAGGGATGCAGTTACACATGGGAGGACCAAGTTCTTTTGCCTGTCCTGCTTTCCTCCTTCACCAGTAGTTTTGGTGTTATTGTGTAGGGTACCTGCTGCGGTCCGACCGCGGGGCTCCTCTGTGGCTCCACCGGCCAGCACGGGAGCGCACAGCGCGCGTCTCCGCACGCGGCGCATGCGCGCGGCTACAGTGACGCCGGCGCACGCGCATGACTTGACGCTCATGCACGCGCCTTACGCTCTGCGCAGGCGCATTGCGTTTTTAAGGACGCCTGAGGCTTGGGATCACTGCAAAGTGATCTTTTCTCTGGGAAACACTAAGCTTTATCTTCTACTACTGATTTCTTGGATTTTGACCCGGCCCGATCGTGGAATTGAACCTCGCTGCCTGCACCGACTCACCACCTGTCCGACTACGCCTTCTGCCTACTGTTTCTGCTCTGACGCTCCGGTTCGGCACTCCTGCCACTCCTCCACTAGGCCCAGTCCTGTCTCACCCTCAGCGGCTGTCGCCTCAGTGGGAGGTGTAGGAGAGGTCCTTCCCCTACGAACTCTTCCAACAAACTCCTTATTGGGTCCTGATATATTGTTTCTCTTTCTACGAGTTTTGACAAAGGTCCAATCTGGATATTCATATGTCTTAAGGGCCCCTCTGAGGTGTTCCAACTCTTTCACCTTCGCCTCTGTGCTGGTGGGGATCTTGTCTGCTCTGTGATGTAATTACATGACTGTACTACAAGTCCAGTTGATTTGACTTATTACCATAGATATTAACTGATGGAAGTTTACTCTGTTAAATGAAAGTTATTGAATATTCTACACAAGTGATGGCTCAGACCATTTTTTTACTTTAACTCTATGGGTTTTTTTGAACATATATACAGTAAATGGCAATGCAGATTGGCAGCAGGAAAGACTAACCTGAACTAATACACAAGGCATGCATTTTCTGAGAGCAGCTTATCCCCATGGCTTCTGTCTTTCTATTTTAGACCTAGGAAGATCCAGATGGAAATTACAGATTCATTTGCATTTATTTTTAGAAATAGATGAGAGCTTAAAAATGGAGTGAACATGAATACAGCAAATCACCCATGAGCAATCACGCTCACTTTTCCGGGCCAAATACTTACACTAATTGCAAAATGAGTGCAGAAAAATGCATGTGATGGTTTCAATTATTCATTTATTGAAGCTAAATGAAAAGCCTCACATAAGCTAGGGAATACAGGCATACATGATAAATAAGGTTAAGAATAACAGTAAAATGTTACATTACATCATTAAGGGGCCAGCAGAATCAAAAATCCATTTTGACTGCATCAAAAAAGCTGTAGAAAACATTATACTATTCAAACATTATACTGTATTCAAAGTGCTTAAGCTTTGATCTGCAAGGGCTCTACGGCTCAGGTGAGGTGTTGTTTGAATTAAATGGGTGGAGCTACTGTGTACATGTAAAAGTATGAGAATTCCCCTCTTAACTTTCACTTTAGGTTTACAATGCTTCAAAATTAAGTAAACAAAGTCTCTAGGAACAAATCAGAATGGAACCAAGAAATGCTTTTAATGGGGATATAAATCCCAAAAATGAATTGATAAAACTTACACAGTACCCTTCCGAACACTTTTGCAATTTATGTGAATTTTTCTTCTTTTCTGAGATAGCACTTTTGGGCTGCTAAAACCAGGCTTTTGGCTCAACAGCTCTATTTGAAGGTCACAGTGTTGGTCAGTTAACCCTAGGGGCCATGAGGGACCATTTATAAACTCTGGGCAAATGTGCAGCTGGACAGTAATCCATGGTAACTAATCAAATGGTTGCTTCAATTGCTCTTCCTGCAGACGCCTGAAAAAACTAATCACTGATTGGTTGCTATGGGTTACTGTCCACTTGCTAATTTGCCCATTGCTTATAAATAAGTCCTTCTGGCTGTGGGAAGGGCTGTTGAGCCAAAAGCCTTGTATTAATTGTCCTAAGTTTTCCCAAGAGCAGTAACCCATAGAAACCAATAAGATGTTTGCTTTTAAACAGGTGACCAGTAAAGACTGTCTGCTGATTGGTTGTAATGGGTTACTGCTCCTGGGCAAATGTAATGCCTCTTACATAACCCCTTAAAACTGCTAAAATGTATTTAGTGCAAATAAAAGATGCAGTTCAACTTGTTTTCTGTACCTTGAGACATGGCCTTCCCATGCCTCAAGTCTCTACGATGGTATAACTACTCTGTATCGGGGTCTTTCTGCAAATAAATGATCAGAGGGGCCTGGCGCAAAATAGAGAACCCTGACTGGCCTCCTTTCCCCCTCCCACAGGTGTTCCCCTGCCCATTCACATCCCTGCTCCCTGCCTGCTCATCTACTTGAGAGCTGATGTATATTGGGTATTTATATGCAACAAGACCCTCTGCTCCCTCTATTGTTACGTCACTGGGTCTCTGCACTCCAATAAAAGAGCACAGATACCTGAGTTTCCCCAAATGAATAAAGCCCTGTCTTTGTTTGGCAGCTCTGTATTCATGAGGGAAGGGGCACCTTTATAAATAACCCCATGTAACAGGGTATACTGTAGTTCTTACTATTTACTGGAACCAATTTTTGGCAATGGACATCCATTCCAGCCATTTCAAATCCGTCAGATAAGCAAGAACACTAAAAATAAATTATGGAAATTTATATAAAAATATGCTACGTTATCCATAGTGCGTTATGCCTTTTTAGTAAAAAAATATGTGGCTCAAAATACATAAAAAATAGGGGGGAAACATATTATTCATTACGCAGAGAAACATAATGTAAAAATATTTGTTTATATGCATGAAATCACAACTGCTTTTATTAGCCACATATCCCCTGGGCATGTCTATATAAAATATGTATAGTTTTATGGTGATTCCTGACACATTTTAGAGCACCGCACCAGAAATAAGCATACTGTATATTGGAAGACTGAGACACAGTAAATTAGAAATCATGCCCCCACAAGTTGTGTAAAAAAAAATACATAAATATAAAATACAAAATCAGCTAGATTCCAAACACTGCAATGGAACTTATTGCAAAGAACGACCTGTCACCAGCTTATTGTCTTTGGCAAGACAACAGGTGCATATACAGAACTTCAAGCCATCTCTGTGCAGTGAGATATTCAGAATATAAAAGCAAAGCAGAGTAAAGTGACACCAGATATTCATAGGGTACCAGCAATATGTTGTTTCTACAAAGCCCAAAATATCAAAAGTCCATTCTATTTTCATGGCTGACACTTAAGGGGTCAATTTTCGTGCTGCCATGTTTTCAACGCAAGCATCATTGTGGTTGCAAATGTGCGTTGTGGTTGACACAGTTGTGCTGCACCTAATGCTATGCTATGTTGAGGCTACAAAGTATGTGTAGTGCATCCCCTGCTTTATCCCCTGCAAATAAACAATCTTGAACACAGAAAAGATATAACATGCATATTTTGTATAGATATTCTGGACAATTCAAAAATGATATTGTTCTAGGCTTAACTAGGGAACAAATATAGTTTGCTAAATATAGTGGATTGTATGAATCAGCCTTTGCACAAGTTGCATATGAGTTACACCTAAATACATGCTATATCTATCATTTAAACACAATAGTAGCTTATATTCTTGGGCATTGCACTAATTTCCTCTATCTAGCAAGGTCAGAGCATTGTAAATCTGTTAATATCCTGCAAATTAAAAGAAAAAAAAAACATTAATCAAAATATTGCTGAAAAAATTACTATGAACAATTTTACATTTCATTTTATTGGGTTTTAGTTCAAAGAGATCATTACAAATGAATATATATAGGCCCATGTAAATATCAGTTCAGACATTAAAATAATATTGTTGGCAGCTAAAGAGATGTATTTTTGCCACTGCACTGTACCTTGTGCACCTACAATTTTGCTGATTGATCTCATGGTAACCAAGCTATTTTTTCTCTGTAAACAAGAATGAAAATTCACAAGAAGGGGCTCTCTTAAGCGCACATTTTTTTAGACCTTTTTAAAAGGGTGTTTTAGATGTTGCCAACACTCATACCAATTTAGCATTAGGTCAAGAAATACTAGACTATGTGGACTGAACCACACAGAAGACAAAAAACATATAGCACTATCACCCAGTCCAGATTTAGATCCTGATTTTGATCAACTGGAATAAACACAAAGCACCAAGTTGGCCATCAGGTTGATTTGGTTGGGGAGGGTGCAGAGAAACATGTGCAAGGGTTTCATTTAAAGAAAAGAGAATCTTATGTGTCTTGTATTCAAACTCATACTAAAGAATATCCTTGTTAATAATGCACAAGTGAGGGGCATTCCTGGGCCATCCCACACACACCTAAAAAGCCTTTAATGGTAGAAACAAAAGATCAAGAGAAAGGTGCATTGTGAGAAACTAAAAGAGCAATCATATGACCCATAAGCAAGCAGCTTTGAATAATCATGGTAAAGATGGCAGAAACGGGTAGGCTGTTTAGTGCAGAATTAAAAGTCACATTTGGATGTGAGTTATAAGGCAAAAGGTCAGGTCAGTAGAATAAAAAGAACTCCCAGAGAAAGAGACTAGAAGGAGACACCAGAAAAAAAAATTGCCACACAAAAGCACAGATTAATATGCGTTGAAATTGTCAGGACCTCATACAAACTGCAGTAACCTAAAATCCAGAAAACTCTTTGAGTTATTAGATGGCCATCTCCCATACAACCCATTTAAGCCATTTTTTTTTTTAATTTATTCTTTTTCTCTTTAATAATAAATATTACAAAATTACTTTGCACTTTATGGTAACTAAGGTGCATAAATCCTTAGTGGTGGCAAAATAATTCTATTGTTTTTTTTCCAGTAGGTGATCCAAATTACTGAAACATCCTTATCTAGAAAACCCCTGAGTATTCTGGGTAATATATGCCATAGCTGTAATACAACCACATTTTTCCTTTCCACAAAAAAAAAAAAGTTTTGTTTTACTTGCTAAATCCCCTGAAGAAGAAGCACCCAACAAATACATTAAATCATTTCAATAAGTTGAAAATGCCTTTTCCTATTACATTTATAACAAAGAAACATCATTTCCAACCTGATCACTAAAGGACAGTTATTTATCTATGATGGTAAATACAGAGAAGGGAAATAAACTGTATAGCTAGATCCAGCAGGTTTATTTAACCTACATCTAATTTCTGGTATATATAATATCATATATCTGATTTTGCACCTTCTCTTGTTTAGGGACATAATAATTATCCAAGTATTTAATGCTTTTAGCCTTTCCACTTCTTTCCTCTAAGGAAACATCCATTCTGTGATCTCAGTGTAAGAACACATTTAAGGAAAGCCAGCCAACATCCTCTGGGCAATTTATCCTCACCTTATGCTCCATATTTAGAGCTTGAAGAGTAAAATGCTATTCCCACTGAAATATTGATCCCTTTCTACCTTCCCTCCCTCCCCTTGGAAACTTCATACAGAAGTTTCTCTGCTCTTAGGATACGATTACTGCGCTAATGAATTCATCAATCAAAATAATCAGATGGAATTGATGGTGGTGCAGGAGAAGAGCAGCAAGCAGATGATAAGAATAGATTATTTCGAGATATATGAGATATCCAATTAGTGATTGACTCACTCAGCATTTCAATGGAGGCTTTTGCAGGAAATTTACAGCCTACAAACAGTGTAAATTATACCCTGTACCTCTGAGTAAGAGAGAGGTGTGGAGCGTAAAATAGACAGGCGAGATAATAAATACTTGGTATGCAAAAATTTAAATGGTATTGGCTGTTATCCAAGGTCTGTTTAAATCATTTCAAACTATTTTCCAAGTGTATATGAAAATACAATCATTTTAAAGGCATATTTACCATTAATTTTTTTCATGGCAATTTTCTGTTTGAAGGTATATTGTATATAAATTACATACCTTTTCAGCCTTGCCACATAAAAAGTCTTGCTAATTAAGTATAGGAGAATAACCATTCATGTTTCAACTACCTCCTTGTCCATGCAAGAACATAGTTTAACAAATCTCTATTTTGCCTGTCCAAATAATCCTGTAATCCAATAGGGCACTTCTGTCTTCTAATATGCTGAGGGGAGTTATCCAGCAAGGATAGACCCCTGGCATCTGTTGTAATGTTATTAAAATATAGTTCCAGAAAAGTACAATTCCTCTTGTCTTTGCCATAACTAGATGACACTGTGGTCAATATGCAGATAGGAGCAAGATAATTTAATAATTTAAAAAAAACAAAGACAATAGCAGATATATACACAAAAAGCAGACAGAGAGAGAGAAAAGTCCATAGAACAGGTAATAGTTTGGGAAGGAAGCAGGCAAATTAGAAGTAACAGGAACAAGGTCAGGAACAAAGCAAAAGGCAGAAAAAAAGGTAGGAGTCAAAAACAAAAAATTTTAATTTGGGGAAAGGTTAAGGGTGAAGACACATGGAGCTACTAAGTAGTACCAACTTGTGACGGCTACTAAAAGCTAGAAAATACCCTGTCATAGACAATACTGATAATTGCCTCTGCTAAAACACACATAGGGACAATTATCAGTAAATGATCCTCTATTTTATTATCCATGACAAGTAGCTGCTACTAGTAGCTCTGTATGTCTTCACCCTAAGGGAATAACTTAGGGAAAAGGCTTAATAATCCAGCACTGGGCTAGAAGAGGAAGAGGCTTATTAAGCTCCTTAATATGGGAACTTCCTGCAGCTGGAACAGGTATAAACAAGGGAAAACAGACAAAAGTTTGCCGATTAAGGAAAAAATCAAGGTTGCATCAAAAAAGTCATGCAGTAGCAACATTTTGCGAATTTTTCAGCAGTTTCGGGAATTTTTTGGTAAAGCAAAACAGCGAGACAGATTCACTCATCACTACCAGCAACTAAACACCAGGTCCCTGGTTCTAAACCAGGCACTTCCTGACAACTGAATATTTTGGGTCTAAGGGGGTTATTTAGCAAAAATCAAGATTGCATTTTTTTTCTAGGCTCAAGAAATACCATTGCAAAAAATGCAAATGAGAATACTTGTGCGAGTATTTTTTGAAACCTCAAATAAAAACTGCAAAAAGGAGGAAAAATCTCAGCAAGCAAAAGCTTGCAAGCAATTCGTTAAAATATGAGATTTTCAGCCTTGTTGTAAATGAATGTTATTCTCACTGACGAAACTCAAATTCAAATATTTGGTTTGAGTTTCTTCTTAAATAAGCTAGCGTTTGAAGTGGACTTCCCTTTGGTACTGTGAAGGATTCATCAGTGTATGAAATATAATATGAAAAGTTTTGTTGTCACAGTTTTTTGTGAGTTTTTTTAATGTAATGAAGGCCTTGCTAACAAATGCTTACAATCAAAAGTATTGTTTGGTATATAAAGTATGTTTTTGTAATATTCACAATGACAGAGAACAGTTAAACATAAAAAAACAAATGTTTAACATTAATATACAATACATTGCATAGGGTCATGGGACATATTGATAGGCAATTCAAATCAATGGTCACACCAGGGTTTGAATGGAAAGCTTTTTATCATTCTACTTTTTGAAGAATTCTTGACATGTCACTTTGACATTAAAGTATATAGTAACCTTGTGCTATACAAGAATATTTTTCTAAGGTGTTTCTTCACTCAAGAAAATTCAAGTAAAAATTAGCAAGAAAAGTCAAGAAACAACATTTCTTACATGCAAAACTCAAGGAGGAAAACCCAGAAGAATTCTAGAATTTTGAAAAATCACTCCCGTAGTAGTGTTAATGTTTATCTTAGCGTAAGTGTATGTTATCTAGTGAAAATTATAATTAGGTCTTCTCGATCTTCATCATCATGTCTTTATCATCTATGTTTAAAGCTAGATAAATTAGAAAAGGAAAGAGATAAAGAGAAGGTAAAATTATTGGAAAATGGGGCCTCTGTCTCTGGGGTTTTAGTTAAAGGAGGTGCTTGGTGTTGGTCAAAGATATCCAGATGACTGTAATGCTGGTTGTTTATTCTTTATGTATCAAACTATCTCTTTAATTTTATTCACCCAGTGTTTATTTGTGAGGGAAGTAGGTTGTGTCCATGTATCATAGTACAGGTATGGGATCTGTTATACAAATTGCTCAGAACCTGGGGTTTAACAGACATGGGGTCTTTCCGTAATTTGGATCCCCATACCTTAAGTCTTCAAAACCCAACAAGGATTAATTTTTGTTATTTTGTTATTACAGAGAAAAAGGGAATCATTTTTTTTTCAAATTTAATTTTTTCTATTTAAATGGACCCTATAGGACAGCGGTTCTCAACCTGGGGGTCGCGACCCCTTTGTGGGTCGAATGACCCTTTCAGAGGGGTCGCCTAAGACCATCGGAAAACACTTATTTCCGATGGTCTTAGCATACCTCCCAACTGTCCCGCTTTTCGCGGGACAGTCCCGTTTTTTACAGCGCGTTCCGCTGTCCCGGATTGTTCAATGAATGTCCCGCATTACGGAAATGCAGAACATTCATTAAACTATCCAGGCCAGCGGGACGCGCTGGCTGCAGTCGACCGCTCCAGCACCGTCTCTTCTTGCGGCTCCTGCTTCTTATTCGGCTCCTCGTACGGCGGCGACAGTTCCTTTTATAAGGTTGCGCCCGCGCGTACGTGTGACGTCACACATACGCATGGATGCAACCTTATAAAAGGTCCTGTCGCCGCCGTACGAGGAGCCGAATATGGAGCAGGAGCAGCAAGAAGTCTATGGGGGCCGCTATATATGGGGGAATTTTCTATTGGAGGTACTCTCTATGGGGGCAATTGGGGGGCTCTGTGTATGGGGGGGTACTGTGTATGGGGGGCACTGTATGGGGGGACACTGTAAGGAGGGCTACTGTGTATGGGGGGCTTGGTGTATGGGGGGCTCGGTGTATGGGGGGCTCTGTGTATGGGGGGGCTCTGTGTATGGGGGGGGCTCTGTGTATGGGGGGTACTGTGTATGGGGGGCACTGTGTATGGGGGGTACTGTGTATGGGGGGCACTGTGTAATGAGGGCTACTGTGTATGGGGGGCACTGTGTATGGGCGCATTGTGTATGGAGGGTACTTTCTATGGGGGCACTGTATGGGGGCTACTGTCTGTGGGGCAATTGAGGGCATGGTCAATTGGGGGCACTGTCTATGGGGGGGTACTGTTTATGGGGGCAAATGAGGCACTGTGTATGGGGGGCAATGTATGGGGGTGCTGTCTATTGGGCCATTGTGGGCACTATTTTAACTATTGTAAAAATGGGGTGTGGCAATTGGGGCGTGGCCACAAAGTGGTCATGGTCAAAAAATTTGCCGTCCCTCTTTTCATTTTTCAAATGTTGGGAGGTATGTTGGGGGTCACCACAACATGAGGAAATGTATTAAAGGGTCGCGGCATTAGGAAGGTTGAGAACCACTGCTATAGGAGATGGCCTTACTGTAATTCGAAGCCTTCTGGATAAAATGTTTTTTGTGATAACAGATCCTATACCTGTATTATATTGGTTACTTTTTAAGATTCTGGTGACAATTCACTGTTCTTGTGCTTGAAGTGAGTTTTCTGTCAAATGTGATCCAGCTGTTAGATTCAAGGCACTGGAGATTATTGTCTTATAAAATGTTATCCTTGAACATATGCAGATGATATGGCAAACTGAACAAGTTTTCCTGGAAAGAGCTTATTAATTATGTTGATTGACTGGTGCACCTATTAGCTTGTAAATGCATTTATGTATGGTGTTACGTCTTGGGTTCTTACATCTAAACCAAATGTGGAATAGCTTCAGTTTCCCCGTTTGCCCTGTTTAGGTAAAGAAATAACAAAAAATATGGATTTTAGTGATAAAAACAATAGGCAAAATGTATGTTCAGCACAATTCCAGTTCATTGACCTCATGCTCATGTTGTATACTGCCCCTTTAAAGATCCATTCAACCAATTCTAAGAGGTTAATAGTAAAAGTGATGTCCAGGTATGTAATGGACCACAAAGCCATTTTGTAAGGGCATTTTTGGAAAAGAGCTTGAACCTGGTAAGAAGGAATAAAAACATTGAGTAGAGAATAATTACTGTAATTGACTTTAAAGTTGCTCACTTTGCCATATTACTTTGATTCTTCATTGAGATTTGGTTGACAGATGATAGGGTTGAGGAAGGAAAAATAGCAGTTTTTAAGTAATATTTCAAATACATAAAAGCTAAGTACTCTTCACAAAGGGTCTACAACCACCCATTGTACCAATAAGAGCTTTGAGCCTATTGTGATAAGTATGGGCCAGCTTTGCACACTGTTTGGCAGTGATATTATTTTGAAGAACTAGCATTTTGATTATTAAAAATAGCCCTAAAAGAAATTTTGAGCAGCCATTGTGAACATGGACAAAACCATAGATGCTCTGAATTAAAATACTTGTCTTCTTAAGGTAGCTGGCCAGGTTAGAAAATGTAATAACATGGAAGCACCAGAAACAGAACAGACGTCTGTGGATCTGCATGTTTTAAAGGTTACTTGGACATTTAGGGAAAAATTCAGAACCATCTGTACAATTGTCGGAAAACCCAGTGTGGTCTAAACTTTCAAATGAATGTTAGTGACAAGGCATTACTAGCTGTTATCTGTTTTAAATTATTGGCTTGTAGCCCACTGTAACATAATAACGTTCCCTGCACAGATGTGCGAAAAACAGTTACTGCATAAAATTTATTGTACACTTAACCATTGTTTACAGTAGATTGAGACCAGCTCTGGCAGGAAGGAAATTGGATCCAGCTGAATTGGTACGACATGTAGAAATTTAACAAGACTGTGTTGCATATCATTTTTAAGTAAAAGAGGATAAAACTAAATGGCAAAATTGCAACTGAATGACAGGTCGACCGGGCAATATCCACATGATGTTATTGAGATGAAGAGGGAGATGACTGCGATAATGCTGATGTGAAGAGACAAATCAGACTTTTACCCTCTAAGTTCTGGTGTCAGGATTTTTCTTCCTTTTATTAGAAAGTATACCACTGGTACCTAAATAAGGCACAGCAGAATAATATTCCCCCTATTTATATGCAGAAAATTCATACAATGTTCTTGTTTATCATTGTTATTCAACACAAAATAATAAAAATGAATATTTATGAGGCATTATCCTCATTTTCTACATGTTCCTTGTGCCATTTATGCACCAGTATTTGTAATAATATGCCATGCGGTCATAGCTCTAAGTAGGGAGGGACAGGCGCATCAAGGAAAAATGCTCTCATTGTATCCTGGGAAACATTCGGATTGAAAGATATGTGAGTAGAGTATGTGTAGCCATAGCATCATTCAGCTCTTCTACAGTGCCAACTATGGAGATCCCTTGTAGATCCTCTTGAGCCCTGATACACTGGTACACTGGCCTCATACTATTGCAAAAGATAGCTCCTACGTATACTGTAAATGAATGGAATAAAATGTGGATATTCAGTATATTACAGTATATTTCAGTATTATATGCAGGGCAGGTAACATCACTTGTAATACAACACAAGGCTGTATGTTTTTAAAGCATTGAAATAATCAATCAGCCTGCGTCACAGTTACAAAACCCCTGTGTTTTGATATCCAGTCGATCAGCTTGACAGAACCAAAACACTATCCACTCATATACATATGTGCAACCTATCATAAACAAAGCAGGATTTCAGTCTTTGATTAGTTGAAAAATTAAATGGACATTAGCATGGCAGGAACCGGTATAGAAACAAATAGTATGTTCATTTTATTTAATCTTTGTATTGTAGTCAATTTAGCGGACCATTTAGTGATGGATTAGTAATGAATCTTGAGTTGTTGAGAAAGCCGACCAAATGGAACTCTAAATATGAATCTGAATCTCTGCAGCTCATGATTGTGACCAGTTTTATGAAAAACATAATATTCACAGGTGCAGCAAAATTAGATTTTTTTGCAAGTAGCAAATTG
This sequence comes from Xenopus tropicalis, assembly GCF_000004195.4. Lineage (NCBI taxonomy): Eukaryota > Metazoa > Chordata > Amphibia > Anura > Pipidae > Xenopus > Xenopus tropicalis. Next base: position 44,690,391 of record NC_030683.2, on the reverse strand, counting down.
ACCAATTGACATCAATGATTTCGGAGTGAGAAATTTCTTGAGAAAAAATACCAATGGACTTCTATGCATTTGTAGTGAGAAAAAAATGTGAAAAACACACAATGCATTGGGACTAAGAAAAAATGGAGAAAAAACCCCACTGACTTAAATGGATTTGGCGTGAGAAAAAATTTGAAAGCCAGCTAGAATAAACTATTTGTGGTATACTATTTAAAAACAATAACTTTTGTGAAAGTACACCATCCCTTAAAGCTGGTCATAGGACTGATATACATCTGTGAAGCTGGGTTACTAATTTAAGAAATCAATTGATCGTCAGAGCACTTTTGCAATTTACATTCTTTTTCTATTATAATTTGCTAAATTAAAATTGCTTCACAAAGATTTCAGTGGATAAGAAAAGGGGGGAAGTAGTAGAAACCACTTTCCCCATGTGTTCATCTTTTTGCTTTGTTTTTTACTTTACACCAATGCTGTACTGGTATTGAGGGACAGAATTTTTCTGGCCTATGTAGTGGAGGGCAGATAACAGAAGTCAGTTTTGTTCACTTCCTTTTTTAAACTGCACCCACTTCAAACCACACCTATGTTATAACAAGAGCTTAATAGACCATGCCCATATTACTGGTGGTCCCACACCAAAAACCCAAATGCTTGGTGCTCACTGCAGGGATATCACCCATCACTCATTTGTGAAAGAATTATATTATGTCATATTAAGACATACCCTTAAGTCCATATGCTTCCTTCTCCCCCGTGGATAGCACAGCAACCCCCTGCACATAATTGAACACCTTAGGGGCCCCCTAACATCTGTTTCCAAATCCCTGCCAGATTAACCTTCTACAGGCAGAACAGGGCAGGCAGAGTATGGAACACACAGGCAGTGTAGGGCACACACTGGCAGCAGAGGGCAGTCAGAGTATGGCATACACAATGTAGGGGTTTACATGTGTAAAAATACATGGTCTTACAGATGTGACTCATGTAGGATCTTGCAAGTGTGAACAATGCAGGGCATTACATATGTGATCAATTTAGGGGCTTCCAGTCTGAATCTGTGTACAGTACAATACAGGGGCCAGTTAATCTCAGTACTGATACCAGTTAAAGCTTACATAAGGTAAGCAGTCACAGCAGCCATACAGATGTCCAGGGATCCCCAACCAGTGGCTCGTGAGCAACATGTTGCTCCCCAACCCCTTGGATGTTGCTCCCAGCGGTCTGAAAGCAGCCGCTTATTTTTGAATTCCTGGCTTGGAGACAAGTTTTAGTTGCATAAAAACCATGTGAACTGCCAAACAGAGCCTCCTGTAGGCTGCCAATCCATATAGGAGCTACCGAATAGCCAATGACAGCCCTTATTTGGCACATTTTCCATGCTTTTGTTGCTCCCCAACTCTTTTTACATTTGAATGTGGCTCACAGAATAAAAAAGGTTGGGGATCCCTGCAGATGTCACACAAGGGGAGGGGCTGCAGCCCAGATATGGCTCATGGCCACCAATTAAACAGCACTGCCTTATAAGGTCTAAAACAAGGTAAGGGAAAAGAGGCACAAATTAAGTGCTGTGTTTACACTCTTTACTCTGTTTGCTTTAGCACCTTCCTGTAAAAAAAACGCCAAACCCTACAAAGTTTTATACTCTGGAATGTCTGTTTTAATACATATGTATTTGTTTTCCATCCGTCTCTTGTGGAAACAGATTTTATTCAGTGGTAAGCGGTATTTATTCTAAGTACAGCCTGCCTTTCATTTGTGCTGCTGTTTACAAACCACCGATCCATGTGCCTGTCATCCAGATGAATGAGTGCAGGAATCCATTTTCCGTGCCAATATGTGGGTGTCATTAAAGCAGCAGGAGTTTAGCATTGCTTGTTCATTCATTTCTTCTGTTTTACAAGCCATTGAGATATACATATATAAAAGAAAGGGAGTAGAAGGGAACTATAAACCTTATATAACAATCTATTTAGTGAAATTTTTTTTGACAGGTAGGGATTCGCTGCAAAATTTGGCATTTCACATTGGCGAATTGGTTGCATCAAAAAAGTTGTGGGTGCATCAAGAAAAGTTGTGCTTGCTGAAAAAAAATTACAGTCACGTCAAAAAAGTTGCATGTGTCAAAAAAAGTAAATCAGTAGCCTCTTTTTGAAAATTTTGCATCATTTCACAATATTTTCAGCAGTTTTGCTAATTTTATGAGAAGGGGAAGGGACAAATTTGCAAATGATTAAGCAGTTCTGCCTGTGTTCCATGCCATAGAGAAGGTGTTTCACAGCTGCTTCTTTCCTTTAATAGACATGCAGCTTGCCAAGTTCATAGGCTATGGTGCAATAACTCTGCATACACTGACAACGCCAGGAAAGGATTCAGATGCATTGTAACAATATTATACAATTTATAGGTTCAAAGTAAAACAAGAAAAAAGTGGACAATAAAAAATGGTGTCTTCGGGAGATTTATGGCTATTTAAACAAGATGGAGATTTTCTGGGAAATCATTTAAAACCTATTGTATTTTGCATAAAAACACTCCAGCACAGGTGTATGATGCAGAACAGGGAAATCCCTGTGTTTCCAACCAGTTATATCATTTTGGGGTGGGCCCTCTTGGTATGTATGTGATTTTCCTTCTGAAGTTGGGAAACCTATATGTATTAACATGCTGACAATTTACATACACCACTGTGTGCCTAAAATACCAGGATATCTCACTACCCACACTACAATACGCTTGTTGGAGCATGTAGTTGCTCTTCTTAGCTCACTCTCTATATGGAGCTGTAATAACTTTAGCAGTTTGGATGCAGTGCAGTGTGTAAATCCCTGTGAGGCAATACTCAGGTATCCTCCATGCTGGAGGTAGATACACAATGTTCACTTAGGGCCAGATTCATTTAAGTACGAATCCAAATCACGAAATGTTTGCAAAAGTGACGAAAATTCCATACGTTTGAATACGAAGATTTCGTACTTATGGTGTGAAATTTTTGTATCGAAAACAATCGTTTGCAAATGGCGATCCGATAGTCACAAAGTTTTCATATCCAAGCAATCACAAACTGCGGGAACATCCGAAACTTTCGTACGCGTTGCTTCAAATACGATTTTGTCACCCAAATTGTCATGCAAATTGTCGCAAAGTACAAAAAAGCCACGCAAATTAACGAAAATATTGCAGAAAATACTCAAAAGTTGTAAACTATGAATTTTTGGTATTCAGACCTGTCGTACTTTAATGAATGTGCCCCTTAGTATACTGGAAATTTATGGCAGAACACCGGCTCATCACATCATAGCAGTTTCACATTTATTACTGTACATGGGTTATTAATAAGCCATGTAATAAATGTATTCTTTTCCATGAGAAAATGTTATTTTATTGTTTACTACATGAAAACTTAGGGATATGGCAGACAAGGACATTAGAAAAATGTCCTCTACCGCGGGCATCTAATCTCCCTGAAAACATTTACCCAGAAGCAGTAATGCAAATCGCTGGTGGGAAAACATTTATATTGCTTCTGTTTTGCAAAATACCTTGTTTCCTTGCAAGGCAATAACGTAAATCGCTGGTGGGAAAACATTTTTTTAAGAAAAAATTAGTTGCCCATGGTAAATCTACTCAACCACGGGTAACTGTTCTCCACATGTGCTGTCACCCTTATGGGAGATTCAATTTGAGGAGAGAAAACATCTCCTTTTCCCTATTTTGTTTTCATGTGATAAACAGTGAGATACGTTTTTCTCTGCACCTGGATTTATGGGGAAATCTGGAATTTAGTTAGTAGAATAAGCTCTTTTTTGTTGAATCTGGTCCGATGTGAGTAATGCCCCCAGCATACCAGGGTATCTCACTGCATACACTGCCATGAATATTAGCTGCAGTGCGGGGTAGTTCCCTGTGTGATACTGATATTCTGTAGAGCAGTGCTGTCCAACTTCTGTGGTACCGAGGGCCGGAATTTTTCCGACCTACGTGGTGGAGGGCCGATAATGGAAGCCAGTTTTGACCACTCCCTTTTTAAACCACACCCCCTTGAAACCACACCCATGTTATCACATGACCATACGCAATGGTACAGCAAAAGCCTGCCATACTCTGCCTGCCATACCCTGCCTGTATGTGCCGAACTCTGCCTTCCCTACCCTGCCTGTGTGTGCCATACTCAGCCTGCCCTACCCTGCCTGTATGTGCCATACTCTGCCTGCCCTACCCTGCCTGTATGTGCCATACTCTGCCTGCCCTACCCTGCCTGTATGTGCCATACTCTTCCTGCCCTACCCTGCCTGTATGTGCCATACTCAGCCTGCCCTACCCTGCCCAGTGATGGCACACACAGGCAGCATACAGTGACACAATGCTGGCACTGCTCCTACAGTCTGCACAATAACTACTGTATATATTAACAAAAACTTTTTAATTGCAGTACCACTTCAGTATATGTTCTTTTTGTAGTGTGTAGGGTTTATTTGTGGGTTTCTACTGCTCTGAGGTGTGAACAGGGGAACAATGTGGGAGATTACAACCTGAGCCTGAGGTGTGAACAATGCAGGGGGTGAACAATGCAGGGATTAAAAAGTGTGAAAAACACAGGGGATTACATTTTTAAACAATACAGGGGGATTACAGCCTGAATCTGAGGTGTGAACCATGCAGGGGGGGGCAGTTAATCACAGTACTGATACCATTTAAAGCTTACACAAGAGTAAGCCATCAAAGCAGCCAGACAGGTGGGGGGCCACACAGAGGGGGGTCGCGGGCCGCATGCGGCCCGCGGGCCGCCAGTTGGACAGCACTGCTGTAGAGAGTCTAGTGCATAGGGCACAAAGTAGTATATAAATTCCTTTGAAATAAACAAGCTTTTCTAACTAACAGCCATTAAATATTTATATCAAATAGAATAAACATCAAGCCTCACATTTAATTTAATGTTTAAATGTTTTATTCTTAAGATCCCATCTGCACTTATTCAGTTGGATTATGCATTGATCTTGAGCCAAGAAATATGGGAATAATCAATTTGGTTGCAGTATTCAGGCCCATTTTAATAATAACAAGGTAGAAGTGGTTATGTAAATCCAGCATCTAATGAAATGCATTATGGTTGCATTATAAATCAGAAACAGATATGTGTAAGAAAATGTCTTGTAAAATAAGTAAGAGGATTCTGGTTTCTATTCTCTGCACTATTTCTGCCTCTAGAAACTAAGCCGGAAAGTGAACTTTTTGGAATTTTAGGCCAAATATTCTTATTTCTGGTGCTTATTCAGTTTTGTACTGTAGGTTTTTGATTTGCACGCATCAGGAATCTCTATAAAACTACATTTTTGGTGTTGGGGTTATTGGCAGTGGTGGATTTATGTGAGGCCCCTAGGCTATATTTTCCACAGGCCCCCCCCCTTCTAGGTTACTCCCACTCCCAACCTTAATCCACCCCTGGTTATTGGGCATATTAAAAATATGTTTTTGATATATTGCTCTATCATAAAAATGTGTTCTTATACCTCATAACAAAATTTCAGGAAAATCCATACAGACCAAGGGCAGATTTATCAAAATGTGAGATTAGAGCTCACCCACTTTCTATACATTCCGATGGGATTTTTAGAAGTGTATTTATCAAATGGTGAACTTTTACACTTCTAGAAATCTCATAGGAATGAATAGAGTGGGTGCATTTTTCTGTGGTGAGCTTTAATTTCACATTTTAAGAAAATCTGCCCCTTAGAGCTTTCTGCATAAAGGGTTTTCAGGCAATGGCCTTATTAAATTCCAACAGAAAATGTGATTACATGGTTTATCAGTAAAAACGTAAGGCCAAATTTAATTAGAGAAGAGAAAACATTTCTCCTAATTCAGCTCCAGTTTTTTTCCCATAGACTTCCATACAGTTTTCACATGATAAACCATGAGATAAGTTTTTCTCCTAAATCAATTCCATATTTTCCCATAGAACCAGATGCAATTTAAAGGAAAAAACATGTTTATCACATGAAAACTCTATTAAGTCTAAGGGTGAAGACACACAGAGCTACTAGTAGCAGTTAGTTGTTGTGGCTACTAAAATAGACAATGCTGATCATTTACTGATAATTGTCTCAACGTTTTTTTTAGCAGAGGCAATTCTCAGTATTGTCTATGGCAGGGTATTTTCTGAAGTTTAGTAGCCGTGAAAAAGTAGCTGCTACTAGTAGCTCAGTGTGTCTTCACCCTAAGGGCCGTGACAGACAGGGAGATTATTCGCTGCGCCTAAATCGCCTAAGTTTCCTCTCAAGGCAACTTCACCGATTTCGGCAAATCGCTGCGCCGCTTATGCCATCCCACCGGCGATTTACATTCTAGCCGGTGGGATGGCATTTCGGGGAGATTAGTTACCCGCGACAAGGGAAATTTGTCACTTGGCGACTAATCTCCCGTCTGTCACAGCCCTAAGGCAAACAGAGGAACTGAGTTAGGAGAAAAGTGTTTTCTCCTCAAAATGAATCTCGCACATACGTTTTCACATTATAAACTATTAAGTTATGCTTCTAACATAATAGGAGCCCTGCGGTAGATGATAAGACATTTTTGACCTGCTAAACAGTATGATAGTGGCTCAAGAGGCCCCGACATGCCAGATGAAAGTGTTTGAATATTTTCAACTTTGATATTTCCTGCAACCGTATCTCCAACAACTGCAATTTTTGCCTCAATTGCTATTTGGCTCATTATTGTTAGCCTGCCCCAGAAAGGCTTCATCTCCAAAATTTAAAAGATACTGACTGACCCACCATCAGATACCCTAATATGGCTTAATGGGATACAGCTCTGGCACAATAAATATAAGAAGATGATTGAATTTCACTCTGTGCCAATGCCAGGAAAATGGTAACCTGTGTTAAAACATCTATGTTTCGGTACCACACCCTGATAAGCTACATAAACCGCTCCCTCACACCCCAATACTTGCTGGACAGGCTGTGGCACCCTGGGTACCGGTTACCGGTAGCCACATCTTCTGGTTCTGTCCCACAATATAATGTTTCTGGGACAAGATCTCTGAACTACTAACTCACTTCTTACCTAACAATCCACTTACTTTTCTTTTAGGCAGACCATTCCCTGAGCTCTCCAAACAATTCCAAATGTTATCTAAGCCATGTTCCCATCAGTGTTCGTCAGGCTATAGCAGCTGAATGGAAATTATTAGATCCCCTACTTTATCTGAAGTGGTGAACCAGGTTAACAGTAACAGGATATTTGAAGGGAGAATAGTATCATTACAAAATAAGACTCTTAAACATCTAGAAATTTGGCTTATTTAGGCCTTTTCACTTAAACTTGTCATGTCAATTGTTAAAAGCATTTGAATGCAGTAAGGGACAGATTTATAATAATGTGAGTTTAGAGCTTAATACATAAAAACTCACCCACGTTCTATTCATTCCTATGGGATTTTTAGAAGCATATTTATCAAATGCCAAGTTCCAACTTTCACACATTTGATAAATACGCTCCTAAAAAGCTCATAGGAATAAATAGAATGTAAGTTTTTATGTATTAAGTTCTCAACTCACATTTTAATAAATCTGATCAAAATCTGCCCCTAAATTTTGTTTTTTTCTTATATGTTTACTTTCCGCTCTTCCTCTCATCAGATTTCACAGGTGATTTCTTTCTTTCCCTCTCTCTTCTTTCTTTCCTTACTTTTTTTCTTCTAAATCGTCCCACCTTATTAATCGTCACTATACTTATCTATTATATTCCATCTGTCTACTGAGTTTCACAGCCTGATGGCTGCTATATATGTCTTGCAAAATTCTTTCAATAAAACTATAAGTTACAAAACAAATTAGTATGACAGATATAAAACTTATTTGTAAAACCCTATATCATTGGGGTCTGTTCTCTAACATTTCAGGATCGCATTTTGCTGCAATTTGTGTAAACTGTATTTTTTTGCCACAATTCTTTGAAGAGCGTCTGTTTTAAAAAAAAAAATGTAAAAATCGTGCCATCCTGATCGAGAGAAACTATTGTGATAGAGACAAACCGGGATCCTGATAATTAATAAATAAGTCAATAAGTGTTTTGGAGGATACATACCCATGTGATGAGTGCTGTTAGAAGTAGTGCTTCCTATACAGCAAGGTAAGGGGAACCTCCCTGCTAGTTAAGTGATACCTTGCATAGCAATAGTGGGAGATTTAATAGCCCAATCATAATATAACTATTATATATGACTTTATTTAGGTTTAACAGGCTGATGCTTTGCCTGTTAGTGCAGCTAAACACAGAAGCATACGGGAACACATCTGCTTCTCTCCGCCGCCTACAAATCACAGGTAGAAGTGGGGCATATGCCTAGTGTGCCCTAATCCTTAAAGAGGTGGTTCAGCTTTTCAAATAGTCTTTATTTTTTATTTTGTATAGTTTTTTAATCATTTGCCTTCTTCTTTTGACTCTTTCCAGCTTTAAAATGGGGGACACTGACCCCGGAAGCCAAAAAACTATTGCTCCATGAGTCTACAATTCTGTTGTTATTGTTCCTTTTTATTACTTATTTTTTTTTATTTAAGCCCTCCTCAATTCATATTCCTATCTCTCTTTCAAATCACTGCCTGGTTGCTAGGTTAAATTCGACCTTAGCAACAGATAGCTGCTGAAATTCAAAACTGGAGAGATGCTGAACAAAAAGCTAAAAACTGCAAAAAAGACCAATTGCGAATTGAATCAGAATAGAATTCTCTACATCATACTAAAAGTTATTGTAAAGGTGAACAACCCCCTTTAAGAAATGGAGGTTGCTGTGTTGGTTGTGCATAGTTATTCCTATCTTTTATTCTGCGTGTGTTCTATCTTGTTCTTTCCTTACAGTTTCCTGATAATGCTTTTTATCTGTTTTCCCCTGCCACGTAGCAGAAGAGAGATTGATTAGCTCTTATATTCATTGTGATAAGCTTTATTGCATTCTCACAGTGTCTTTAATCAGTTTCCATGGTATAATTTATTTTCTTCTTTCCAGTTTTAGAATGGTTTTTGCCTGTTAAAGAGGCTCCGCTGGGGGGAATTTAAAGTCTGTTGCACATATCCATTAACAAGGACTTTAGTGAAGGGCACAGAATATAATAGCAACAGTTTTTAGCAATAGCAACAGTATTTCCTTGCTCATGTAATTTTCTCTAATTCCCTAAAGCTATATGGTGCACATTTTACCCACAAGCAATAAGCCATTGGAATTTTGTTTCTTACTGAAGCGGATTGTTTAATATGTGTTACAACCCATAATATAATACAGGTATGGGAAAGCTCCGAATTGCGGAAAGCCTGTCTCCCATAGACTCCATTTTAATCAAATGGTTCAGAATTTTAAAACTGATTTGCTTTTTCTCTGTAGTAATACAACAGTACATTGTCATTGATTGTAACTATGATATAATTAATCCTTTTTGGATGCAAAACCATCCTATTGCGTTTAATTAATGCTTTGTTAATTTTTTAGTAGACTTAAGGTATGGAGATCCAAATTACGGAAGGACCCCTTATCCAGAATACCCTTGGTCCCGAGCATTCTGGATAATGGGTCCTATACCTGTAGCTAGAACATATGCTTGTGTTTGGGTAGGTACTCTTTAAAGAAAAACAGAAGCCTAAACAAGGTAGAAATATTGGTAAAAATGCTGCATTTTACATGCTGAATGTAGCAAAGCAGCCCAGAGGTTCAGTAGCCTCAATATGTTCTCAGCTTTGAGTGTCAGTGACAATGCACATGCTCAGTGTGCATGAAATCATGAAAACATTAGCAGAAAGTATTATTGGGTCTGTAATATAACATAATCTGCTGGTTATTATATACTTAAAGGCAGAATGCAATGGTTTTTATGCATAAATTTCTAATCAGCACTGTATTGTGAATTTTATATATACTGCATCTATACTACATTCTACATATATGTGCTGTGAGCGAGTGAGTGAGTGAATACAAAATTGCTTAGTTTGTTAAGTATGCCTTTGATTAAGTGCGCCTGTTAGTTAGGCTTTGTCTTTTAAATTAGCAAATACAATTGGATTTAATTGTCTCCTGTGGATGGTCCTGGTGTATAAGCACAGCTATTTTTTCATGTATGGTTGCTTACAGTTTCAAACTACGGGTTTGGGGCTTTTGCACCTGGACCACTCGTCGACAGCGGTGAGTTACTTGCCTGGCAAGTCTTTGTTTTGGCTTCATTTTAACCTATGTTTGAAGCTTGTGTCTGACCCAGGGTTATATATACACCCGGGTCACAACTATTCCTAGGTACGTTTGTTCTAGGTTACTGTATTAACTTTGGGTCGCTAGTGATTAACAGTTACAATTTAAAGTTTAGTTTATTACTTTGGGTTGTCCTTTTTTTTTCCTTTTTTGCTATCGTAGCATAAAAATATAAAATGTTTGTAAATATAAGACCTTTAGTAAATTTCACCTAGCAGTATAATCATGCCTTTCAGCATTACTTTGTGGAATGGGTCCATGTGGTAAAAAATGGGCCAAGATAATTGTCTATACAGAAAGAAAGCTGCAAAAAGTTTTACAAAAGTAAATAAAGCAATGCAATCAATGAAAGACAAACACACATATATTATCGAGCAATATTTTAAGGGTTTTAGATTAATCAAAAAGGATTTCTAGTAGAAGTGTATCAAATATTGGAACCATTTTCACTTTTCCTTACAAGGTCATGAATAACTTTGAATTAACATGATATATTTTTTTTTAATTTTCATTAAGACTATTTGACCTCTGGTAAAAACACCATTTGTAGTTAAAATCAAGGGGAGGGGGAGGTACTCAACCTTGGATATCCTAATGCTGATTAAAATCATTCCTAAAAGATCCTCACCTCTATCAGCTCCACAGATATTTTGCCAGATTCAATTTGATGAGATAAACTTATTTCCTAACTCAGTTCCAGGTTTTCCCATAGAGCCAGAGGCAATTCAATGAGAACTTATGTCACTGTTTATCACTTGAAAACTCTATGGGACCGAAAACTGGAACTTAGGGGGCCATTTACTAATGGACGGATTTTTTTCTTTTTCAATTCAGATTTTTTAGAGCTAAAAGTTGGCGAAAAGATTTACTATGCGAATCCCACTTTTTCCTTCACATGCTTTTTTAATTAAAGTTTTTTAATAATTGTCAGATGTTCATGGAAATGAGTTTATTCGAAATTGTTTGAAAAATGTTTTAGTAAATATGCCTCTACCTTTTTTTTTTCTCCTAGAATAGAATCTCTCCCATAAGTCGTCACATGATAAACCATAAAATAAAATTTTTTCATGGAACTGAATCTGGCCCTTTAATGGAGTTCTCATGTGATAAGCTATAAGTTTTTCTAATTCAACTGAATCTGGCCCATCAAATGACCCTTCATATGCAATCTGCTTCTATAATAAGTCCTCTCCCATAGGAAAACATAAGGAACTGAAGAATTGCTTCACATCTGAGTTTTCTTCAGCTGATAATGTACTTGCTTTGCAGAATTCTACTCCCCTTGAATATTATAGAAAGCAAAATAACAAAGTATTGGATACAGAAAAGTAAAACGCCAACTCCTCAAAGTATTATCAAGACCTAAAGGATAAAGTATTTGATGCTAATAGCTAAAAGACACATCACTGAACACATCTAAACATCTTCAAGAACATCTACATTATTTTGGGCATTGTGTTATTTGTTTTTAGAATGTGTGTAAGACGCGTGACTGATGAAAAATGCAGCTTTCTAAGGCTTTTAGAAACAGTTGAAAGTGACTTTGTACAGAGATTTTTCTATAGCCGGCCCTAGAGGATATGAAAGATGACAATTTAAGAGTTTACCTACAAAGATAAATGCAGTCTATGTTCACAGTTAAACACTTTACCAGTAGACATGCACCAATTCCAGGATTCAGTAAGAAATTCAGCAATATTTCAGGCTTCCAAACTCCTCTTGTCTTGCCATATTCATTTTTAGGGTTTAGTTATTATTTAAGTAAAAGATTGCTCAAGTCAAGAGGCCTGAGCAATAATAAATCAGCCCCTAAGTGCCAAATGTGCATCCTTTAGTAGCTCAACCTCTTCATTTACATGAGGGGATCTGTAGCATAGTCTTACTCTTAACTTGCCAGCTATTATACAATTTGTGAATAGTCCCAAATGGCTTCAGTCCCATCACAATATTATACTTGGGGGCTGATTTATTAAAGTACGACAGGTACGAAATACAAAAAGTTTGTATTTGTTCATACTGTGCGTATTTTCTGCGACTTTTTTGTACTTTGCGCAACTTTTTTGTACTTTGAGACAAAATTTGTGCGACAAAATTCTACAAAAGTTTCAGATTCATTCAAGATTCGGTATCGTGACTTTCCCTGGGACAGGTTGGAGCTGCAGAGTGCCAATGAGCCCTATGGGAGATGTTCCTTGGGCCGGGTTGGAGCTGCAGAGTGCCATTGAGCCCTATGGGAGACTTTCCTTGGGCCGGGTTAGAGCTGCAGAGTGCCATTGAGCCCTATGGGAGACTTTCCTTGGGCCAGGTTGGAGCTGCAGAGTGCCATTGAGCCCTATGGGAGACTTTCCTTGGGCCAGGTTGGAGCTGCAGAGTGCCATTGAGCCCTATGGGAGACTTTCCTTGGGCCGGGTTGGAGCTGCAGAGTGCCATTGAGCCCTATGGGAGACTTTCCTTGGGCCAGGTTGGAGCTGCAGAGTGCCATTGAGCCCTATGGGAGACTTTCCTTGGGCCAGGTTGATGAATCAGCCCCATGCTTGACAAACACAACTAATCTCTTTTCTATTTCCCTGTCCCTTTGCAATATGCTGCCCAGTCATGTAACTCATAAAGCCATGTTAAACAATACCATAAGACATCATTTTGCTCAACCAGTGCCGGTAAATCAAGTTTGCCTATATTACCATTCCAGATTCTTGCAATATAGGCAATAAATGTAATTAATGTTCTAATCCCATCCACTGTGCCTCCCTTGTTTTGTTAGGATACAATTAACCTTCCTCGATGGCTTGTAGGAGGAAACCAAAGTCCCTAGAGGAAACCCAAACACACATGGAGAGAACATTTATACAGCTACTAGCAAATCCTGCTGTAACTGAACTCAACTCCCTTGCTGCAAGGCATTAATGCTACTCATTAAGCATCTGTGTCATTTAATTACTCCTCCTATGCCTAGATCCTTATCTAATCTATCTTCCATTGCATTTCTCACCACTATCACATCTTTTAGCCATCTACCATCATTGAAGTGCAGCCCATTCCTGAAATAAATCCTGTAGATGATGAAAAAAAAATACCCCATACCCCTCCACCATCCACCAGTTTTTTCATGCATTAACCTCCCTACACTCCTGCTGTGTCTGTAACGTAAAACATGGCATGTGTGATATCTTGTACCTGGGGAACACTTGCCTTCAGTTTTCAAACTAGTTTTCTAAAAAATCGTATTCTTCATCTTAACTTCAAAGAGTTAAAGGAGAAAAAAAAAACAAAGAATGAATATAGTTTAAAATGCCATATTTTATATACTGAACTTATAAACCATCCTAAAGTTTCCATATCTCTATATGTATAAATGATCCAGGCCTTCAAAACTGTCACAGGAGCCCCCCATGTTGGATTTGACACTCACATGCTCAGCGTGCTCTAGACAGCCATTGAGAAGCTAAGATTAGAAGTTATCACAAATTATCAAGCAGAAAAATGACACTTGCCTATAACATAAACTGATGCCACAAAGCTGATTATTAAATTCTGAAGCAGAATGCACTGGTTTCAGAGCTGCAATGTACTAATAATCTTAATTATTTACTATTCAGCCTTATATTGTCACCTTTATATTTTATATATACAGTACAGGTATGAGATCCCTTTTCCGGAAACCCATAAGCTAGAAAGCTCAGAATTACAGAAAACCTGTCTCCCATAGACTCCATTTTAATCAAATAATTCAGAATTTTAAAACTGATTTCCTTTTTCTCTGTAGTAATAAAACAGTACCTTGTATTTGATCCCAACTAAGATATAAATAATCCTTATTGGATGTAAAATAATTCTATTGGGTTTAATTAATGTTTTATTGTATTTTTATTAGACATATGGTATGGATATCCGAATTACGGAAAGATCCCTTATGTGGCATACCCTTGGTCCAGAGCATTCTGGATAACAGGTCCTATACCTGTATAATGTGCGTCGGTCCCTAAGCTCAGGTAAGTGACAACAGCACAGAGCATGTGCAGTGAATCAGCAGAAAAGAAGATGGGGAGCTACTGGGGCATTTTGGGGCACAGATCTTCCCTGCTAAAGGGCCGTGGTTGCCTTGGGCTTTAGTTTTTCTTTTAACTTTAGTACAGAGTAAACTGAACAAGTACTATTGTACAGAAGGGAATATATACATCCCTTCACTCATTTCCCCAGCTACTAGCTCACATAGAATAAACAGATATGACTTTTAGAGTAATTCTCACTGCTGTCTTTACTCACTACTAATGTACACTGAGATTTCACAGTTGGCAAGAGTGCTCTGTAAGCACATATATAAGTTTAAGCTGTGAAAGTGTAAAATAAAATGTGATATGCTTCCAGGCATACTATGTAGGACATAGTTACATCTTTTAGTAATGCATTCTAATGAGTTTACATTTTATATACACATTATAATCTTTAAACCTTTAGTAGTTTCTAAAGAAGGCTTGATGCAACAGCATGATTTGTCAAAACAAGCAATATGCCCAACTGTTTCATTCCAAATCACACAATTTTAGCATCCATCAGGTAACTAAAATTTGACACAAATCTCTTAAGGGGCAGAAAATGACCGACTGAGCCTTTGTGTCAGTTTGTCACCCTGCACAAGGAAATACAATAAAATATTTATGACTGCTTTGATCAATCTTTGGAAATGGTTTTTTAGACTCCTAATTATCCCTAATCATATGTCATGAATACATAGCTAGGACGTTAGAATGCTAATTACAGTGATTCTGTGTTAACTCATTGTTTCGTGCAGTTGGAATGCACTTTTTCATAGAAACTCAAGCATAAGCCGAGCACTAGGTGCAATCATTATATAAAGGGCACAGCATATTTATAAATATTATTTAGGGGCCTATAATAAATGTTAGGTACTAGAAGCAAGAATACTTATAGTACATTAAACTGAATAATGTGTTCAAAATAGCTACAAAATAATCATGGAATGTCCTCTATAGCTCAAAGCACAGCAAGCAAAAGGTATGAATACACAGCTTTGTGTGTCATGTCAGAAAAGGTGCAGCGTTTGCTACAGTTCTTGTCACCTATAGCAAGAAATCAGCAGGTAGCATTTACTAGTAGTCATCTTTTAAAAAGCAAACATATTATGGGTTGCTATGAGTTACTGCACCTGGGCAAACGTGTTCCTTTTATTATATTCCCCCATCAGTGTCCTTTGAAGTCTAACCTTAAAAAATCATCTGTCTTGTTTTAAAAAGAGAACATGCATCAGCCAATGTCAGAGAGCGCCCTGTCCTCTGAGATGTAAAATAGACCCCTCAGGCCAGCCTGCAGCAGCACAGAAATTAGGAATTAATATGAATACTGCCATAGAATACTAACATCGTTTTCTTCAAATATATAGCAAGAAAGAAAATTTCATATACCAAAAATGTAGCACTGTGTAAAGCATTTAAGCAATAGTAGTTACGGTTATATGATATAAACTGTTATTGGTCTAAAGGTCTTAAAGACTGATCCATGAGTGAAACCAACTTGCCACCATATCTTAAACAGCCTTTTTAAATCTATTGGGGGAGTGAAAGCTTAAGTCACTTCTAAACAATGTTATTGAAATGAGCACTGGGTCAGTTACTGATCTTCACACCTTTGTACCCTCCTAAAAAAAGAAAACATGTCCACATTCAACATCTGGGATGAAACATGTTGGCAAGCATATATCATATAAATGATTTGAAATAAACAATGCATAGTTTGGTGATCTGTCAATCAAAAGTATATTGGCACGAATACCTTTGCATACAGGATATAACTTTTACAGATTTCCTTGGCAAGAAATAACATTTGTGTTTTCAACTCCAGAGTTGCCTTTAACGCACAATATCTGAGTATAATAGCTGAATATATAGTCTTATTATTGCATTGCCTCTAACGCACAATAGCTGAGTATAATAGCTGAATATATAGTCTTATTATTGCATTGCCTCTAACGCACAATAGCTGAGTATAATAGCTGAATATATAGTCTTATTATTGCATTGCCTCTAACGCACAATAGCTGTGAGTATTTTAGCTGAATATATAGTCTTATTATTGCATTGCCTCTAACGCACAATAGCTGAGTATAATAGCTGAATATATAGTCTTATTATTGCATTGCCTCTAACGCACAATAGCTGTGAGTATAATAGCTCAATATATAGTCTTATTATTGCATTGCCTCTAACGCACAATAGCTGAGTATAATAGCTGAATATATAGTCTTATTATTGCATTGCCTCTAACGCACAATAGCTGAGTATAATAGCTGAATATATAGTCTTATTATTGCATTGCCTCTAACGCACAATAGCTGAGTATAATAGCTGAATATATAGTCTTATTATTGCATTGCCTCTAACGCACAATAGCTGTGAGTATAATAGCTCAATATATAGTCTTATTATTGCATTGCCTCTAACGCACAATAGCTGAGTATAATAGCTGAATATATAGTCTTATTATTGCATTGCCTCTAACGCACAATAGCTGAGTATAATAGCTGAATATATAGTCTTATTATTGCATTGCCTCTAACGCACAATATCTGAGTATAATAGCTGAATATATAGTCTTATTATTGCATTGCCTCTAACGCACAATAGCTGAGTATAATAGCTGAATATATAGTCTTATTATTGCATTGCCTCTAACGCACAATAGCTGTGAGTATAATAGCTCAATATATAGTCTTATTATTGCATTGCCTCTAACGCACAATAGCTGAGTATAATAGCTGAATATATAGTCTTATTATTGCATTGCCTCTAACGCACAATATCTGAGTATAATAGCTGAATATATAGTGTTATTATTGCATTACTGCATTGATCTCTCCTGACATGGAGCCTTTCTGACCTGTGTGGTGATATGTGTCACCCTTTTCTAAGGCTGGGCAATTAAATGCAGAAGAAGTCGTCCAGTTGTGACTGATTGCTCCCTATGGACTAAGGCATACAAGTGCAAGTGTCATCCATGGCACTGGCTATTGACTTTTTCTACTATGAAAAACCCTGTGTGTGACTTGTATGATATTGGCAGAAGAATGTGACTTGCATTTCACTATCACATGTCCATCTAGGATATCAGTATGGAAATGTTCTGCCAGTCAGAAAACCCTTCCTGCCTGTATAGACTATGCACCTATTCACACTTATTTATTCCCAATGTAAGCACAAAGCTGTGTGCCCTCTTATTAGGTGGCTGTATGGGGCAACACTTTTACTTAACTTTTTGTTTACCACCCTATTTAGTTCCTGCTGCATCTATCTACTGAGTTAAACATTTGGACTCTCATTACACTAATGGCTAACAAATTTATGGATATGTCTTAAAACATTCTCCTTTTGCTGTTAAAAGGACATAGAAAGTGTAAATGGTATAGGCATTTTGTAGCCAGGTAAGGTGAAAGAGTTGACTGTCTGTCCTATTAAAGGGACAATCTACACTCCTTTTCAACATGAGCTGAATGATAGGGCTTGTGCTGAACATACTTTGTGTCTGTTGAATTAAGAAATATGTTGAATAATTGTTTTGTTATAAACAAGAAAATTAAACAAATACTGTCTCTTTAAGATTCTACCGAGCAGGGGGAGATGTTGATAATACCAATTACCTATCCACTGAGAGGCCCTCTGATAATAAGCTGTTTAAAAGATGCAGTTAAGAAAAGGGAGGGGTTTGTGTGTGTTCAAAGAGAGATAAGGAGCTCTGAACAAAGTGTCTCATTTATAATGGGAGAGGGGGAGAAAATTCAGCAGGGAAAAACTACAGTACTTTCAATTATTGCTTTAAATTGCAAAATATTTTAAAATATGATTTTTTAAAATTAATGAGCAGGCAGAATTTACTGAGTTCAATTTTTAGCAACAATGTTTTTAGGTGTATAATGTCCCGATTAAATGTTCTAAGTGGCATCAGGTGCTAATGCACATGTGCTGCCATTTAGTAACCTGTGATATACATGTTAGATATCCAGAACAACCAGCACCTCTCCTGCAGCCATATTGTCATGGTCAGAATATGCAGCAGGACATTTTCCAAGCACTTTACAATGAACAGGAGAGGAACAAAGAAACAAATTCAGTCACTAGAATCACTTTCTTCATCCTAAATACAAAGCCTTAATGAAATATGTAAAGTTATATAATAAAAATAGTGGAATTTATTTATAATCTCTTTTAAATGAGGCTGATGGAATGAATAAATTCTATTTTGGTTTCTTCTAATCTGTGTAAATGCAAACAACTAAACTGCTTAATAATTCAGTAGTTTTCTGGAGAAAAGGGCCTGTTTTATGTAGTTTCCATTCCATTCCTTTGCAAGATCTGCATTTTAACAACAAGCTCACTCTGGGAGTCATTAAGGAATGATGAAAAGCTAATGTCTACAACTAAGAGCCAGTCTTCAGCAAAACATACAGCCAGAGCGCATATATATAGAAAAATAAAAAACATATACAATAGTGCAACAACGTATGTGCAGAGAATGCTTATCCCCAAAAATAAAAGAAAGAAGGGAAATATGTGCTCGTTTAATGTGAGTGCAAATTTGCACATATTTCCCTTCTTTCTTTTATTTTTGGGGATAAGCATTCTCTGCACATACGTTGTTGCACTATTGTATATGTTTTTTATTTTTCTATATATGCGCTCTGGCTGTATGTATTGCTGAATTCGTTTTGGGACCCAGTCAAAGGGGTTGATCTAAAGCTGAGCTGCAGGAAAGAAACTCATCACACAGTTGATTCACACAAGATTGGAAAACACATCATGATTAGAGCGCTGCGGACCTTGGTATAGTATATACAGTGGTGTGAAAAACTATTTGCCCCCTTCCTGATTTCTTATTCTTTTGCATGTTTGTCACACAAAATGTTTCTGATCATCAAACACATTTAACTATTAGTCAAAGATAACACAAGTAAACACAAAATGCAGTTTTTAAATGAGGGTTTTTATTATTTAGGGAGAAAAAAAATCCAAACCTACATGGCCCTGTGTGAAAAAGTAATTGCCCCCTGAACCTAATAACTGGTTGGGCCACCATTAGCAGCAATAACTGCAATCAAGCGTTTGCGATAACTTGCAACGAGTCTTTTACAGCGCTCTGGAGGAATTTTGGCCCACTCATCTTTGCAGAATTGTTGTAATTCAGCTTTATTTGAGGGTTTTCTAGCATGAACCGCCTTTTTAAGGTCATGCCACAACATCTCAATAGGATTCAGGTCAGGACTTTGACTAGGCCACTCCAAAGTCTTCATTTTGTTTTTCTTCAGCCATTCAGAGGTGGATTTGCTGGTTTGTTTTGGGTCATTGTCCTGCTGCAGCACCCAAGATCGCTTCAGCTTGAGTTGACGAACAGATGGCCGGACATTCTCCTTCAGGATTTTTTGGTAGACAGTAGAATTCATGGTTCCATCTATCACAGCAAGCCTTCCAGGTCCTGAAGCAGCAAAACAACCCCAGACCATCACACTACCACCACCATATTTTACTGTTGGTATGATGTTCTTTTTCTGAAATGCTGTGTTACTTTTACGCCAGATTATATTCTTTTTTGGCATTAATGGTTTGTTAATAAGGTTTTTTAGTAAAGCGACTGCAATAAGCTTATCCAGGCGGAGGACAAAAACTTTACAGCAAATGTAAAATATGTTATGTTATGGAAACTGCATAGCTGTAGCAACAGAAATCTGGCACTGATGTGATATGAATAATAAAATAAGGTTGTAATATTTTATATTTTAAAAAGTAAACTAGGGAAAGAAGTTTGCTTCTCTTAAGGAAATGTATATGTTATTATCTTTCATATAAAACATGTGTTGAAATAACTGCTTTCTGGGCTTTATTATATTCCTGTGTGTACCATGTAGACATGAGAGGTTTAAATCCTTATTCAACTGATTCCC
Organism: Xenopus tropicalis; assembly: GCF_000004195.4. Taxonomy (NCBI): domain Eukaryota; kingdom Metazoa; phylum Chordata; class Amphibia; order Anura; family Pipidae; genus Xenopus; species Xenopus tropicalis. Next base: position 44,670,211 of record NC_030683.2, on the reverse strand, counting down.
AGGGCTAAAAATCTATTTTAAGAACTGCTTTTGCCACAATCAATACACAGGGAAAGGTTGCACACTCAGACAAGTATAAATCTCTGCTCTGCATCTATTGTTGCTGTGTGCTTCATAAACTGGCTGCTCTTATTGGATAGCATTAGCAAAGCCATTCTAGGCTTTACCTCTGGATGTCATTCCTCTGCTCTTCTGTCCTCACAAGTTATAGTATTTCTGGCAGAATGACACTGAAGCAAATATTATAGCTTATAGGACACAGAGGGAAACATCAGAAATGTTTTTATGTCCCTGTTGACCTTTTAAAGTAAATCAATGTGACATAGTATAAAAAAGAAATATTAAATATATTTGTCTGGGTATGCATGTGTCATGAGTCGGCCTTAATATGCCTGTTCTTGCTGATATCCCTTAAAAGCACACAAACTAAGAAAATATACATATATTTTTAGAATTCTGATTATCAAGCTGCATTTCTTTAATCGTGGGGGTGAGCTTGCCTAAGCACTAACCCAGCTATTCCTAGGCACAGCGGCTCTCTCTTCTCTGCATTCTCTGGCATTCTCAGGTCTGGGTTATTCCTTAAATCTGGACATACACAGGTAGACTGGCTGAATTTGTGGCCATCTCCATCAATATTTTATCAGGACCCAATCAGATGATGTTTGAATCAGGCTGTGCCTCAAATTAGTCAACTGTATATTTGTCAGCTTCTTGAGATTTACATCAAGAGGCAGATTACATGGTGCCAACTAATTGTCATGCATTTCTGTAACAACCTTCTAAAATAGTACTAAAAAAGTACTTGGCAGCTTTATTCCTTTAAAAATTACATTCTAAATAAAGAATCAGGCAGGGCTGTGGATAAAGTTTGTGGGCAATGTGCCTGCAGAGCCCCTGAGTTCAATCTAACACTATGTAATGAGTACTGCTTGTTCTATTTCCCCCTGGGTCCTTCTGCCCACTCCCAAGAAGGCATCTGTGTGCTGCATAATATTGCTAATGCCATGTTGCACCTTGCCAATGTCTTTCTTCAGATCTGACAGATTTTGGTCTTCCCTTTCCATAATAATTGGTTAATTGCCCAACCTCTGGTCTGGTTGTAAGATATACCTTCTGCTCTTAACTTTGTTAATATTTTGCAACTTACTACATCTGGTATTCTAGGTCCACCACGGCTTGGCCCATTTGGTTGCCTAAAGTGAGACATATCTCCATGGTGTTCACACAGAAAGCCTGGGGCTCCATAGGAGAGTCAATGAATAATAACATTTGTGGAGCTTGTCATCATTTTTTGAAGGCATCAGCCTTCTTTTAAGGTGACCTCTGTCCTACACTGGCCTGAAGTCTTTCGAGTATTTCACTGACCTAGCCAGTAAAATACTGCCTTTTGCCTTGCCTCTATTTATTTGTGCAAAGAGGCAATTAGTGCAGACATATTGACAAAAGGGGCAACTGCGCCTAGTATTTTCAAATTAATTTGGTAATTTCAGTGAAATTGGTAAATGTATACAGTGCCTTCCAGATATGAACTGCGTGTAATGTTTACAAAACTTTTTAAATTTTGTGGGGGAAAACTGCACCATTTTTTTTCCATTTAATATTTAGCTCCGTTAGCTAATGAGGCCCTGGGTCTCCAGTCAAATAATGAAACTCAGACATATTTGCATGTCAAAGTAAACACTGTCACAAAAAGAATCCTAGAGGCTTTATGTTTAATACATCCTTTAGTGATGGATATTAAAATTCATAGAATACTCCAAGCAGAGGTGACAACGAGGGAAGAAGACAGACAAGACAGAATGAGATTCAGGAATACTTCATTAATTTTCATAGGTTTTCTTTCTGGTGACTTAACAGGAAATTATACTCAGCAGTTAAGATAGACTTACAGTTAGATTCTGTATGAATTCCCCTGATTACAGTGAAAATCGTGAGCCTTGCATCTAACCTTGTATTAGAGGAAAAATAACAAAATATTCTAGTAGTCAGTAAAGACACTCAAATAATATCAATAATATATTTTCATATTATTTAATACTTTAAATACATACAGGCAAATGGGTTTTTATGTAAGAATACAATGGGCCCACTGCCAAACCCCTGCATCTCGTAACTCCTGCCATTGTTCAGGTAATGTTGGAACCATAATTTCAGGATCGTGCTTTTAAAGGAGTCAGACTTTCTTGCAGTACCACCATAACCTGTCAGAATAATTAGGATTTTAGGCCACACCCTGTATCCATGCAACCCGTTTTCCAAAAAGTTCTGAATTACAGAAAGGCCATCTTCCATAGAGTCCATTATAAGCAAATAATCCACATTTTTAAAAAATGATTCCCTTTTCTCTGTAATAATAAAACTGTACCTTGTACTTGATCCTAAATAAGATACAATTAGTCTTAATTGGTGTTAATTAATGTTTAAATGATTTTTTGGTATACTTAAGGTATGGTGTTTCAAATTATGGAAAGATCCCTTATCCGGAAAACCCCAGGTCCTGAGCATTCTGGAAAAAAGATCCCATACTTGTACTATATTAAAGCCTACAGTTGCCATAAAAAAATTGTGAGTTAATTCAATTCAAACTAAACATGGAACAGTGAAAATACTGGGTCACTCGGGAGAATTTTGCATTCACCCCTGCTTTTGTGTTTGACACTGTACTGACACCAGAAATTAAACCTTTTTTTTACATCTACCATAACATTGTCTTTGCATGCTATTTATAATTACGCCATAAAAATATTTACCCAATGCTTTTATATTACCTGTCTGATCCCCCATGTTCCCCTATAAGGGGGCTGCCATATTTGTCTAGCAGGTGGCCGTTAGCATTAGAAGCTATAACTGACAGGCTGAGAAGGGACAGTCAGGTTGGCAAAACAGCCAGGTTTAGGGACTCCAAGTAACAATTATTTACAAAAGCAAATCTCTCAGTGAAAATCAATCAACATGACCTATAGGCAACTTTTTATGTACATTCATATTTTGAGGAGTAATTTTTTAGTGTCAGTGTCACTTTAAGGGCCATCCCACTGTCTCTATTCCATGTTTATAGCTGTACACAAGTAAGGGCAACAGTCTCTGATTTAATATTACATGCATTTTGTGGGGTATACAGCCCTCATTTATCCTGGGTATAATATTTCCATACAGAAATGGTGCTCACCTGCCTCAAGGCAGAATGTAACAGGTTAGACTATAAATGTTTTTATAAGCAGTGCAGTTCAAATCAGTATTGTTCTAGTAACATATAAAGCAGTTTTAGGTACTCAATACATATTTTGTTTTATCTTTGTTTATCGAGGCCAACATCTTATTTTCTGCAGCTTCTTTTCTATCTCAGTATGCCCTGTAAATAAAGTACATGAACTTGAATCAAGGCACGGCATCCTACAGCCTGGAAAACTAACTGGCGTCGATTTTTATTCAGACTTTTATAACAACTATTACAACAATGTACATCCCAGTGTAGCCCCTGAAAATCTTACATATTTTTTCTGAAATACCAGATCTAATGACATTATGACATGATTATAATGGCCTTTAATAATATTAGCTTTAACTAGAGATATTAGCATTCTGGTAGCTGAATGATGTTAATTCATTTCAAAATCTTAAATAGGGTCATTTCAGGTGACTTGAATAAGTCAATTTAATATTTGTCAGCTTGATGGAATTTATATTCACAAGCAGATCATAGGGTGCCAACTAATTGTCATGCATTTCTATGGCAGTCAGCCTTATAAAATGTCTATTAAGCAATGCTGTTTATTTCTTTTTCCAGCCAAATAAAAGTTCTTGGCGGCTTTATTTCTATTAAAAAAAATCACTTTCTGAATAGAGAATAAGAAAACAGATTAAAAATTAAGGGAACTAAACACCTAAAATACAAATTGCTATAAAAGAGCCACCGGCTCATCAGAAAAAACTGTATCTGAGAAAGTAAGTATATTACACTTCTTACTGATCTATTCAGTCATTTTTGACTGAATTAGCCAAATAGATTATCATTTATCAGATTATCATTAATACATACTATATGGGGCTGATTTACTAATTCACGAATCCGAATGGGAAAAATTCGCATTGGAAACGAACATTTTGGGACTTTTTTGTATTATTTGCGATATTTTCATCGCCGTTACGACTTTTTCGTAAATTGTCGCAACTTTTTCGTAGCCGTTACGATTTGCTCGTATATTGTCGCAACTTTTTCGTATTGAGCGCTCGTAAACGGCGGGCAAAACTTTCAGACTTTGCATGATTTTGGTAGCCTCCAATAGGACTCAATGGCACTCTGCAGCTCCAACCTGGCCCAAGGAAAGTCTCCCATAGGGCTCAATGGCACTCTGCAGCTCCAACCTGGCCCAAGGAAAGTCTCCCATAGGGCTCAATGGCTCTCTGCAGCTCCAACCTGGCCCAAGGAAAGTCTTCCATAGGGCTCAATGGCACTCTGCAGCTCCAACCTGCCCAAGGAAAGTCTCCCATAGGGCTCAATGGCACTCTGCAGCTCCAACCTGGCCCAAGGAAAGTCTCCCATAGGGCTCAATGGCACTCTGCAGCTCCAACCCAGCCCAAGGAATGTCTCCCATAGGGCTCAATGGCACTCTGCAGCTCCAACCCGGCCCAAGGAATGTCTCCCATAGGGCTCAATGGCACTCTGCAGTTCCAACCTGGCCCAAGGAAAGTCTCCCATAGGGCTCAATGGCACTCTGCAGCTCCAACCTGGCCCAAGGAAAGTCTCCCATAGGGCTCAATGGCACTCTGCAGCTCCAACCTGGCCCAAGGAATGTCTCCCATAGGGCTCAATGGCACTCTGCAGCTCCAACCTGGCCCAAGGAATGTCTCCCATAGGGCTCAATGGCACTCTGCAGCTCCAACCTGGCCCAAGGAATGTCTCCCATAGGGCTCAATGGCACTCTGCAGCTCCAACCTGGCCCAAGGAAAGTCTCCCATAGGGCTCAATGGCACTCTGCAGCTCCAACCTGGCCCAAGGAATGTCTCCCATAGGGCTCAATGGCACTCTGCAGCTCCAACCCGGCCCAAGGAAAGTCTCCCATAGGGCTCAATGGCACTCTGCAGCTCCAACCCGGCCCAAGGAAAGTCTCCCATAGGGCTCAATGGCACTCTGCAGCTCCAACCTGGCCCAAGGAAAGTCTCCCATAGGGCTCAATGGCACTCTGCAGCTCCAACCTGGCCCAAGGAAAGTCACGATAGCAAAGCTTGAATGAATCCGAAACTTTCGTACTCGGTGCTACGGCTCCGAAAAAGTCATAACGCTACGAAAAAGTCGTAACGGCTATGAAAAAGTCGCAACAATTTACGAAAAAATCGCAAAATACCGATCATTACGAAAAAAACGCATTCGGACGCTTTTCGGACATTCGTGGATTAGTAAATGTGCCCCTATAAGTGACATATTTTGCAACTCTAAACAACAGAAGGGTGTATACAAAATCCTGTTGTAGTCAACATCCAGCATAATTTCTTATCAGTACAATTTGGAGATCTATATGTGCAGCAAGTATCTTTCATTTTCCGTTATTTTCCCCGGAGCCAACAGCTGACCCATATAGTTATCCTTTAATGTGTCTGAACAGCTTTAAGTGTAATAGCTTTACAAGGTAATTTACATACTTGTAACATAAGGCAATATCACAATATTCATTATTACCTGTAGCCACTAGATAATTTACTGCCTTATATCAATAAATTAATAAACTGTACTGGAGTACACAGCTGCTCTGTGTTATTCTTCCCTTGTCAAGAAACTGCATATATTTCATTGTTTACTTGGAAAAAACTGTTTAAAAACCTTGGAGAGTTCTGAAAAAAATAGGTAATAACACCATTCCTGAATCAAACTGATACTGCTTTAGAAAATAGAAACCTTATTTTGAGGCACAAAACAGAGAAAATGTTGCATTTTATTACATAAGATGACTTATGACACTAATATATTTTGTTATATTTAGAAAATACTTTTTTGGGCACTTAGGAATTGCACAAAGACCTTTGATAAATTTGACTTTTTAGGTACCAGAGATTTTGGATTTTTCTGCCATGAAGCAAAGAGAGAACCTCTTACTAAGGGGCTGATTTACTAAGACACGATTTCAAATCCGAATTGGAAAAATTCCAATTGGAAACGAACATTTTGCGACTTTTTCGGTAATTTTGCGATTTTTTCGTATTTTTTGCGGTTCTTTCGGCGTCTTTACGTTTTTTGCGTAAAAACGCGAGTTTTTCGTAGCCATTACGAAAGTTGCGCAAAGTCGCGATTTTTTCGTAGCGTTAACACTTAAAAGGTGCAAGTTTTAACGCTACGAAAAAATCGCGACTTTGCGCAACTTTCGTAATGGCTACGAAAAACTCGCGTTTTTACCCAAGAATCGTAAAGACGCCGAAAAAATCGCAAAAGATACGAAAAAATAGCAAAATTACCGATCATTACGAAAAAAACGCAATCGGACACATTCAGCCCGTTCGTGGGTTAGTAAATGTGCCCCCAGGAGTAGCAAAAATATAACCACAGAGCTAAACCAACAATATTTTGTTCTTTTAATGTAGGAGAACACAGCAGTGCATTCCAAACTAGTGAACTTGGCCAGCCCCCACCTGGGTTTAAGGGTAAAGGCAAACAGGATATTTTGTTAAATCTTCCCAAGAACGGGCAACAAAACGTATGAACATACCTTTGCATTGGAGTCTGAATCGCTGCTTAAAAAACATTTGAATCACATGACCAGCAACAATTCAAGTACTTCCTATGGAAGGAAAGCAAAGGTTTAGCAGGAGGGGGTGTAGGGTTGCACCTTTGAAAAGAATACCAGACTTTCTATTTTCCTATTTTTTTTCTTTCTTTTTTATTAATGACATTGGCATTAAGAATAATTTCCAGGTGCAACAGCAGTACTGCCTTGAGCAGCAAAATGGCCTCAGGCAACCCTTCCAGGGAGAATTCACCAACACTTGCATACTATTATCCACATGGTCGCAAATGATCTATTTTTATTCTGAAACAAATGCTGTGAATAATGCCATTATGAGGGCAGTGCCAGTTTTACGTCAGACAAAATAACGAAAGAAAGAAATAATAAATAAATAACAAAAACCCTGAATATTCTGCAAAGTTATTTCTATATAAAACATCTCTGAGAGTCACTAAAAATCAGCAGAACAAATCCCTAGAACATGGGAGCAATGATGCAGCACCAGAAGTGTAGTGTCTGCAATAATGGCGGCAGAGGGAGGGGCACATGCCTGAATGCTGATTGTCATATACATTGATTTTTCTATGTACTATATACTGTGTAACTGCTGTGCTACAGAACACTCAATAAATGGCTGTAGTAAGAAACTGTAGTGATTTAAATAATAAATCATAGAAAAACCTTTTAAGACACCACAGAGCCTTATCTATACACTAATGACTGTGGCAGATGTTATGCTCAAATTACCTTTCTGAGATTTAACAATGAGGGGAAGTTTCCAAGACAAACAACAGTATAAATAAAGCCACATTTGCACCAGTTAAAGCGAAATTCAAGGAGTTTAATGGGCCTGGGCAACAGAAAAAGAGAAAGGTAATGTCTCCCTGTCCAGTCATTAATCCTACAGACCAAAAGCTTTTTGTTCAGCCTTATAATTTCAAAAGAAACTACCAAATGGTTTTAAGGCAGCCTAAAGCGCAACAGCCAGTATAAGAGATAATAGGCGTGTGAGCCAGAATGTGTCCATAAGGAATGAGCAGCAGGTGTACCAGGCTGTGCTGGGAAGCAAAATTCTTGAGTTCACTAAGGTGAACTAGGTTTAGGGTGGTGGTTGGTTCGTCTTTATGAGTTCTCTGTATGTATTCATAGCAAAGAAAGAAAACACTACAGTTCTGCTACTGTGTTACAAAAACCTTTAAACTATACAGAGGGCATAAGGGCATAGCAACTAATGAAAGTGTTAACTGGTAATGTGATGTTGCACAATGTCATCAAGACCATGAACAAAGTCATATATGAATCTCTGCATAGCAGAACTTCTTTCTTTCTCAAGAAAAAAATAGTCAATCAGACACCTTGAGTTTTTATCTTATCTGATGCAGGCTTGGTGTGCAGTGCTTCCCTTCCAACAGGCATGTCGGGTTCTATGGCACATTTGATTTTTCTGTCAGTCCCATTATATTCTCATGTGACTACAGTCGACTTCTAGGATGCGTTTTGTTAATCCAACTCCATCCTACAAAATCTCCCATTGAGTTTAGCCCTAAGCATTTTAGTGGTTTCTTTGGGAACAGTGCACAATGGACATACAATATTAGACAGATTTATTTATGACATTTATGACAGATAGACATCAGTGAACCAAAGTTTTTCCTCGCACTGGACCCTAGGCCTCCTGCTATGCCCAGGGGTGCCAAAAATACAAATCTGGCTCTGATTACCATTTAAAAAGAAACTAAAGTTAAAAAAGCTTACTTTCATTAGTGTTTAGCTCTTTGCTGATAGAGAAAAGGAAGTAGCTGCTTCCCACCTTAAGGTTTCTTCTCTGCTTCAGTAGGCAACTAATCTTCCCAAGATGCCTTTCCACTAGCAACAAGTGAATCGTAGGTAGAAAGGCATACTTGTCACTTTATTTTTCCAAAGTTGTGCAAAGTTTCCCCTGAGGGCAACTTTACGGTACTTTGGAAAATGATGCAACGTATATGACTTTCCACTGCCAATTCACTTTATTGCCGGTGGAAAGGTATTTCGGGGAGATTAGTCGCCCGTGATAGGTAGCCAAGATTAACCTCGGGTGACTAATCTGACTGTGGGCCATGAGCCTAAAGGCCTCACATTTCTGGTTCTAACAAAGTGCTATGTGTATATCATGTAATGCATTTTTTGCAGTAAGAAGGGTTTCTTGTGCCTTTTGGCCCTTCTCACCCTAGTTTATGAAACCAATATCAAACCAGTTAATACTTAATGCCTATATTAGAAAACTGAATGTGTGCACTTTTAGATAATCAACAAAAATGAACTAAACCCAATAAGATAAAGCACAGACAGGCTGTGGAGGCTGTGAGATATTGCTTATCACTTTTCTGTGTCATCTATGCAATTAGCCACAGTTATTTGATAGGCTATCAAAATCACATATCTCTGGCCAGCATTAGAGACCTTAAAGTAAAATTTAAAAAATATACAAAGTACAATTATAAAAGAAGAGAAGAATGCAGAGTAGCAAAAGTTTGCTACTATAAAATGTTTAGAAGGCAACCAAAGGCCTAGAAAATATACTGGGAAGTATCCATCCACTTATTATATGCAATATTTAGTCATAATAAGGTAAATGCCACACTTATTTATAAAATAAAAATCCTGTCTTGCTTAATGGCAGAGATTCTACATGTAAACTCAAGATCAGAGTCAGTGTTTAACCCGGCTTCTCTTCTGGGTCAGCATGTCTCCTGCTTTCTGGCAGGGTTGAAGGCCCTGTACAAATTCACAAAATGCAGAATGCTGAAGCATAAGCATGGAGCACGTCTTGACATGTGTGATGTGATAAAATATTTGGAAAAAACAGGTGGGCTGTGTATTTATATGCCTACAGTATTCCATGAAAAGTGATATAGTAGCCGCTAGATATGGTTGCTAACACCCCCAATATCACTCACCCCTAATTGGTGGGGCTCAACTGGAATACCAGGCTCATTTATTGTGTTCTTGGAAGGCCCAAACTGATTGATATCTGGATTAAAAAACAGACAGATATCAATCAAGCAGGACTGAAAAGATTGTTGGATGAGTACACCATTGTTGTCATCTCTCAACAGGTCTCCAAGGTCGTCGTCTTCCCCCTCCCCCCCCTCGCCAATGTTGTTGGACACATTTGGTAAAGATTTGCTTGTTTAGTGAGCTCACCAAAGAAGCATATTTTATCTGTATGGCCAACTTTAGGGTGAAATTCAGGGTAAGCTTACTATATATGCTATACTACAGGGGTCCCCAACCTTTCTTACTCATGAGCCACAGTCCAATGTTAAAAGACTTGGAGAGCAACACAAGCACCATAAAAGTTCACGGAGGAGCCAAATAAGGGCAGTGATTGGCTATTAGGGAGCCTCTATGCGCCCTATCAGCTTACAGGGGGCTTTATTTGGTAGTAAATCTTGTTTTTATTCACCAAAACTTGCCCCCAAGTCAGGAATTCAAAAATAACTACCTGGTTTGGGGGCACTGAGAGCAACACCCAAGGGGTTGGTGAGCAACATGTTGCCCCTGAGCCACTGGTTGGGGATCACTGCTATACTAGATGACTGAGTATCCTTAAAGAGATACTGACACCTAAAATTAAACTCTATGAGGGGGCTGCCATATTTGTGCAGCAGGAGGCCGTTAGCATTAGAAGCTTTAACTGACAGGCTGAGAAGGGACAGTCAGGTTGGCAAAATTGTCAGGTTTAGGAACATCAAGTAACAATTACTTACAAAAACCATCAATATGACTTATAGGTCACTATTTTGTGACCTATATATATTTTATTTTGAAAATAATTTTTTTCCTGCCAATATCACTTTAACCTTAATGTTGGTTTTTAGCTAAGGGAACCCCTTACAAAAGGTCAAACTGGGGTTGAAATAAAAACTGCACTGTATGGGTCACATTTATCAAAGCACGATTGTTTCCATAAAAAAATTGTTTTTTTTTCGACTTTTTCATTAATTAATTAATTAACTTTTTCATACTTTGCGACAATTTGTACGAAAGTTTTGGATTCATTAAAGCTTCTTGCCATTGAGTCCTATGGGAAGCTTCCAAAATCATAGTAACATAGTAACATAGTAACATAGTAAGTTGGGTTGAAAAAAGACATACGTCCATCAAGTTCAACCATAATGCCTATATATAACCTGCCTAACTACTAGTTGATCCAGAGGAAGGCAAAAAACCCCATCTGAAGCCTCTCTAATTTGCCGCAGAGGGGAAAAAATTCCTTCCTGACTCCAAGATGGCAATCGGACCAGTCCCTGGATCAACTAGTACTAAGAGCTATCTCCCATAACCCTGTATTCCCTCACTTGCTAAGAATCCATCCAGCCCCTTCTTAAAGTTATATAACGTATCAGCCAGCACCACTGATTCGGGGAGGGAATTCCACAACCTCACAGCTCTCACTGTAAAAAATCCTTTCCGAATATTTAAATGGAACCTCCCTTCTTCTAAACGAAGTGGGTGCCCTCGTGTCCGTTGGAAGGACCTACTGGTAAATAAAACATTAGAAAGGTTATTATATGATCCCCTTATATATTTATACATAGTTATCATGTCACCTCTTAACCGCCTCTTCTCCAGTGTAAACAGACCCAACTTGGCCAGTCTTTCTTCATAACTGAGACTTTCCATACCCTTTACCAGCTTAGTTGCCCTTCTCTGGACCCTCTCTAACTCAATAATGTCCCGTTTGAGCACTGGAGACCAGAACTGAACAACATATTCTAGATGGGGCCTTACCAGCGCTCTGTAAAGGGGAAGAATAACCCCCTCCTTCCGTGAATCTATACACCTTTTAATACAGCTCAAAACCTTGTTTGCCCTTGCAGCTGCTGCCTGACATTGCTTGCTACAGCCAAGTTTATTATCTACAAGGACTCCAAGGTCCTTCTCCATTAGTTATTTGCCTAGTGCAGTCCCATTAAGGGTATACGGGGCTTGCATATTTTTACATCCCAGGTGCATAACCTTACATTTATCCACATTAAATCTCATCTGCCACTTAGCTGCCCAGATTGCCAGTTGGTCAAGATCCTGCTGCAGGGATGTCACATCCTGGATAGAATTGACTGGTCTGCAGAGTTTTGTGTCATCTGCAAACACTGATACATTACTCATAATACCCTCCCCTAAGTCATTTATGAACAAATTAAACAAAAGTGGACCCAGTACAGAACCCTGAGGGACCCCACTGAGAACCTTACTCCAAGTAGAGAATGTGCCATTAACAACCACCCTCTGTACCCGATCCTGTAGCCAGTTTTCTATCCATGTGCAAACGACTTCACTAAGACCAATAGACCTTAGCTTAGAAAGCAGTCGTTTGTGGGGAACGGTATCAAATGCTTTGGCAAAATCCAAATAGATTATATCTACTGCATCCCCACTGTCCAGCTTCTTACTTACCTCATCATAAAAAGCAATTAAATTGGTCTGACATGACCTGTCCTTCATAAAGCCATGCTGATTACTGCTCATAATGGCATTCTCCACTACATAATTTTGAATGTGATCCCTTAACAAGCCTTCAAATAACTTGCCCACCACGGATGTCAAACTTACAGGCCTATAATTGCCAGGCTGAGATCTTACTCCCTTTTTAAATATGGGAATGACATTCGCCTTCTTCCAATCCCTAGGTACCATACCTCATGAAAGAGAGTCTGAGAATATCAGAAACAAGGGCCACTGCAATTCTGCCCCTAGCTCTCTCAGTACCCGAGGGTGTATTCCATCTGGCCCAGGTGCCTTGTTTACATTTATCGTGTGTAACCCTTTAAGCACCATATCCTGTGCCAACCACTGTGCAGTTGGAGCTGAGGCAACAGTGCAGCTATTGGGTGGGACTTGGCCCACTGGCTCCTCTACTGTATACACAGAAGAAAAGAACTGGTTAAGCACATCTGCCTTTTCTGTATCCGCTGTAACCATATTGTTATTATAACTCAATGGGGCCACACCCTCAACCTGCATCTTTTTACTATTAATATACTTAAAAAACTTTTTGGGGTTAGTCTTGGCCTCGGCCGCGATGCGCTCCTCATTTTCTATCTTTGCCTTCCAGATTGCTGTTTTACAACACTTGTTATAGTGTATATATATAATCATTAAACGCATCTACTGTCCCCTCTGACTTATATTTCTTAAAAGCTTTCCTTTTTTTCCCTATTAACTTCTTTACCTCAGAGTTAAGCCACATAGGTTGATTCTTAACACTTCTACTTTTTCTTATTACTGGAATAAATTGAGAACAGTAATGATTTAATATCATTTTAAATGACAACCATTTCTGCTCTGTGTTTTTATCAGAAAACATAATGGCCCAATCTATGCCCTGAAGCGCTGCCCTTAAGGAGCTAAAATTTGCCTTCCTAAAATTCATTGTCTTTGTTGCCCCCGTGTAAATTTGTTTCCTGCACTAAACATCAAATGAAATAACATTATGGTCACTATTGCCCAGGGGTTCAACCACTTGCACATTTGCTATACGTTCTGGGTCATTAGAGATCACTAGATCTAGTATAGCATGGTTCCTGGTTGGCTCCTCAACAACTTGTGACATAAAGTTGTCATGCAGCAAGTTTATAAACTTGTTCCCATTTACTGTCCTGGCAGTACTATTGCCCCAGTCAATTTCAGGGTAATTAAAATCCCCCATTATTATCACTTGCCCCAAACTAGCAGCCTTTTCTATTTGCAACAGGAGCTGGGCCTCCTCCTCTTCGCTTACATTAGGGGGTCTATAGCATACCCCTACAATTAGTTTGGTAGATTCTTTACTATCTGTGAGAAGCTCAACCCATAAGGATTCAGCTCCCTCTGTTAACCCCATCACTTCCTCCCTAATATTTGCTTTTAATTCCTGCTTAATGAACAGACACACTCCTCCTCCTTTTCTATTGCCCCTGTCCCTCCGAAACAATGTATACCCCCCAACATTAACTGCCCAGTCATGAGACTCATTCAACCAAGTTTCAGCAACTCCAATCACATCATATTTCCGCTCCAACGCCAGTACCTCCAGCTCTCCCATTTTACCAGTCAGACTCCTTGCATTGGTAAACATACATTTAATACTGGTTCCGGCGTGAGAATGACGTGTAAACAACTTATGCACTCATGCACAGAAGGATCAAAGTCCCTCCATTTACGATCGTTTGTATACGAAAATTTTGTGACTTTCGGATCACCAATACAATATTATCGTGACTACTACGATTATTTTCGTGACATTTCCAATCATCAGAAATTATCATATTTAATCCGAATTTTACCCATTTCGAAATTCGAACTTGTACTTTGATGAATGTGCCCCTATGTTTTCAAGTCTGTTGTGATATTGCATTGCACTAAATGATATTGCATTGCAGTCATTGCTGCTTGTTTTGGAACCTTTGGTGCCCAATTAGCCTTTGTTCTAATAGTTAAAGAAGCACTTCTTTAACTAATTCAACACAACAACCTTCAGTAATATATGCAAGGGTTTAAAAAAAAGTATAAGTGGTCACAATGTATGACTTTATCCATAACTGGAACCTATGGATGTTTGAGCCCTCTGTCCAAAGCAAATGGAGGGCCCAAATACATTGGTCTAACGCTTATAAGCACAAATATATATTTGCTGTTCAAAACTACATGCAATATGTGATCAGCACAGAGGTAGCTTGTACTCAATTATCTTTTTAATACATCATTTTCTGTGTGCTTCAAGTGTTATTTGAGCAGTGGTGTCACATAGCTTGTGCTTGCATTAATGAGAGCGCAACTTAAGTGGGGCACAGGCCTTGTGTTTTGTACCCCCTCCAAAATGTGCAGCCTGTTTTCTCTTAATAATCATACATATTTATGATGCCCATACTTGGGTTCCTAATTAAAATGCACTAGTGAGTGTGTAGGTATTTAGTACCCACATTACAGTATATGTTCCACTAGCATGGTGACTGATATGAATGACTAAAAAATTCTCTGGAGCGTGGCCAGTGTTTGGGCTTGCTGTTACAGTGAATGCTGTGCTCCTTCAAGGATGGACTGCATTGCAGTACTAATAACATAGGAAAAAAAGATGTGGATCTAATTATGTTTCATTCCAGCGTAACTGCAAATCAAATAGATGATATTAGGCCAAAAATGAGCCATTGCCTTGTTTATAAGAAGAAATACAGCAGAAACCAGTCTAGGTCATCACAAGTTTGCCAGTAAGCCCCACTGGTATGTGTATGACATAAGTCTGAATTTTTTTTTATGGGACCATAACCTTAAACTCAATTTAAGGCTCCTATATTTTAGCTGGATGCATACCTCCATTTATCTGTTTTCTCTGCAGTTTGCTAAAAAGCTATGGTTGGAGAGATGGGTTATCTTCATAGTTATCATCTGACTGTACAAAAGAGGAAGAACTTCAAATTAGCTAAAACCTGCAAAGATGGTATTTCATGAACACAAACCACTGTCTTCACAACAGACAATCATTTAGCATCAGAACCATTGCATTAGAGCAAAATATGATGGAGAGAGTGTAGAGGCATGCAACTAAACTGGTGAGAAGGATGGAGGATTTAGACTTTGAGGGTAAACTGTAATGGTTGGGGTTGTTTCCTCTGGAAAAAAAGGTGCTTGCATGGGGACACAATTATAGACAGACAATAGTGGATGGTTTTTCCCATATAAAAGGTCAATGAACCAGAGGCCATCCCTTTAGACTTAAGGAACTCAGAAACTGCACATAGCAATATTACAGTTTGGACCTTACAGCCCAAATTTTATGCATGTTATGTATCAATACCAAGAACAGCGTCCATTGCCAGTAGTTGTGGCACTGATCCATAAGTGGAAAGAGTTAATTTGATATTATGCTAAGATGGGCTAAGATATGAGTTTTGTTTTGATGAGGTAAGGGGAGCTTTCCTTATTGAGGAATTCTGAGCTCAGTGTTGTAACTCACGGGGTCCCCACCACACTTAATCACATGATGTGAGTAAGGGAAGCAGAGCTTTAGGGGTTCCCTCAGGAGGTCTGACTGTGGGGGCCAGTGTCTGGGATGTAAATATATAGGTAAGGAGCAACAAGAGGGAAAAGCAAGAGATGGCACTGGATATGGGTGTTGTGAAAAGCAACGAGGAACAAAGAAGGCAGCCAGGGCATATAGAGAAAAAACAGATGTAATGAGTTAGTTGTAGGTTGCAATAATCTAGATGGGATAAGAGGCATAAAAGTGTTTTAGCATCTGCTTTATAGAAAAAGGAGCAGATCTTTGTGATATTTCAAAGGAAGAAGTGACAGGTTTTGACAATGGCATTTGTATAATTAAGATTAAGAGTATGCAATTCCCATGTCCTTTTGCTGAGGCTAGACCCTGGTCTAGCAAGAAGAACAAGCTTGATAGCATTGTCATGAAACTGACATAGTAGTACAAGTGCTAAACCTAGCAAGCAGTTACAGGAGGTTACAGCATTAGATTAGGGTAAAGTATTGCTGTAGCATCCAAGACTAAGCCTCATATAGAAAGGTATAAATCTAAGTTACGAACAGCTAAGCTTCTTTGAGGTGGGCATTTTGGTGTGAGTATAGTAGCCTAAACCTGACCTTGTACTGTACAAAGGGATTAAATTGTGTCTACTAGACAGAGAAGACAGCAGCACTGAAGTTAACCAGGCACACAATTCCAACAAACCTACATACTGTATATTATTTTCTGGGAAATAATAAATACCCTCACACCCCTTAACTATGGTTAACATGATTGCACTGAACCCTTACAGATATTTGGATCTGCAAACATACTGAGCAATAAGAAAGAGCAATTGTTTAAAAAAAAAAAGAAAAAATGGTTAATAGCTATTTCATATAAATTAGAAATATTTTTTCTAGATTTTCTAGATTTGGATACTGAGAACAATAAACGCAAATACACAAAGGAGGTCATGCATTCAGTAGACATCCTGCGGCGGCAAATTGAAATAATCTGTCAGGATTAGAAGATGGAAAACAAAACGTCACTACATTTGTGCTAATTGCCTTATATAATTAATTGTGTCATTTCCACAATATACCAATACAACCAGCTCCTCAGAGAACCTGCTTGGAATGATGGATAAAAGTGGTTTCCATGATCAAAATGTTGGTATTCTGTAGATGTCCTAATTAATTAAAGAAGCTAATTAAGGAAGGCCATTACAGATTTTTTTTCCGGATTTACAACCCTGTTAGGATTTTTTGCTGCCTTACTTTTCATTGTGAGGGCACAAATGTGCTGTGAATTGCAGAGGTTAATTGAGATCTTTGTTGTTGTGCTTTGTGCAAAACAAAAGCTCTTTAATTTTCCTTTTGTAATGCTTATAGTTTTATGAAAAATGATCTTGCCATTTTGTGTGTAATTTCTTTAAAAGCAAATTTATAAAATAGCAGAAAAAGACTGCAGTCCACATAGCATCTAGCATGTTTTTTATACTTTGCACCCTGCCTTCCCCTAGTGCTATAATCGGAGGAGGCACATATGCATCTGCCATCCTGCCCCCTAATGCAGATCTGTCCAACTGGTAGCTAGATGTGGCCATCCAAGGAATTTTTTTAGGCCTCCTGTCTGCCTCCATAAACTGCTGTGCATAACATCAACAATTTATACAAACGGGCCCTAACTAACCTGTGGGGTGCTGCATTCTGTTTGCTAAGGAGCAATTTCCCCATTATACTGTTTAGGAAATGTCATATAGAGAGAAGCATTCACCATCTTATCACTCTAATTTATAGAGCTGCACATTTTATTAGACATGGCTCTTGTCCAGCAGTTCTTTCTTTAAGTGTCTTTACTGAAATGCAGAGAAGGGATTACATAGCAGCAGCAATTCATTTTACCAGTGGTTTCTGCAAGGAAAACAAAAAAACAGCTTCCCCTTGGAAGAAAGCCAAGATTCACCAACACGGACATATTGTTGCAGCAGCAAGTGTCGACAATGGAGTCTTTTTTTCTATACAAGGAAAAATAATGCACCTTGTTGAGACCTTCTTATTTTGTACTACTTTCTTGCCAATAAACAGCATTCTTCTTGCGTTGCTAGCAAGTACACTTGGTCATGTTCCAAGTCTTAATGACCTATGTTTAAGATCTGTAAGGGACTCCCTGTGCTTAGAGAGTCAATAACCCAAGGCAGCCAACTAAAGCAATTTGCAGGGAGCAATTTATGTTTTATGTTTGCAGGGTAGGAGTTTTGAGTCAAGGAAACAACATCCTGGGGTGAATTCTGCAGAAAGCTGGAGGAAGAGAACAGACAACAGGATAAGAAATGTACACAAGATTAAGTTGCTTTTCAACAAAAGAAAGAATATAAGCATTACTGTCCTTTTTAAACTCAACCTCGCATCTACTAAATCAAGACTAAACATTGGGCTGTCACTAGAGACACATCTGTTAACATGTATGCATTACATGTAGCACCACCTAATGCCAGTTCTAGATGACCTAGCTGTCTTGCTCTCCAAGACAAGATATTACTGGGCCCAGTCTGTCACTAAGCAGTGTTTTCCTATGAGGCTATGACTGCAATGGATGGTTTTTGCTAAATAGCACATTTAAGTAACTCATTATAACAAGCTTTTATTTTATACTACAATGATGCCATGTTACATTAGTTGGCTGTTCATGCTTCTGTCTATTATGTAGTCTATTGATCCATGGTGTATTATGCCATTAGTAGTCCATTACACTGGTAGAGGCGGCACAAGCAAATTACCAACTGTAGTAGAAACCAATGACTCCCTCTAAGCTTATGTAACTTTAAAAGGGACCTGTCACCCACACATAAAAAGCTGTATAATAAAGATCCTTTTCAAATAAACATAAAACCTAAATTAATTTTCTTATTAACACATCCATACCTATTATAAATGCATTTAAAAATCCCAGCTGTCAATCATATGGTGCCTGCTCTGACTCTATGCCTTAGGCATAGGGGTGGGGCAGACAGTTTCTTTCACTTTCTATTCAGAACTTCTTAAATGTCACTACACTCCTCACATTTCCCCTCCCTCCATCTAATTGTGTAACCAGTGCATGGGCATGAGCACCAGGTCCCCCATTCTGGCACATACACAAGATTTTCTTCCACAAAATGGCACCTGCCTGCTTGCAGAAACTGTGAATTGCAAGGATAGAAAATTAAAATTGTTTCTATAGTGTAAGTGAAGTATATTTTGCTTGAAAAACACAATGGAAAACAATTTGGAATTATTTCTTAGGGTGACAGGTTCCCTTTAAGAGACAATGTTGAAATTAGCCAGACATTTTAGGGCCCCTGACACTGTGTGAAAAAGGTGTCAGTCGAATGGTCCCCAGTAAAAAATATATTTAAAGTGATACTGACACGAAAAAACAACTTTTTAAAATATGAATCTACATAAAAAGTTGCCTATAGGTCATGTTGATTATTTTTTGCTGATAGGTTTGCTTTTGTAAGTAATTGTTACTTGAAATCCCAAAACCTGACTGTTTTGCCAACCTGACTGTCCCTTCTCAGCCTGACAGTTACAGCTTCTAATGCTAACGGCCCCCTGCTGGACAAATATGGCAGCCCCCTCATAGAGGAACATGGGGGATCAGATAGGGAATGTAAAAGCTTGGACAAATACTTTTATGGCAAAATTATAAATAGCATGCAAAGGCAATGTTATGACAATGTTATAAAAAAGGTTTAATTTCTGGTGTCAGTATCACTTTAAGACTAAATGCTGGATTCTCCTATGAACTAATTTCTGAAGCAGTGTGCTTTAGCAATACTTCTCCTTTAAATCCTGTATTTCTTGTCACTCCCACCTCTTAGCTTGTGACAGTGTCACACATTAAAAATTGTGATGTGTATATATAACAGTAAGCACCATAAGTGATTTGAGGGGCCTAAAAAGGGAGTGTTGCCAATATAAGATTTGAGAGCATGATATTCGCACACAACACACATGTATCCTACCTCTGATTTCTGTTTCCAAATTGACAGTCATGCGTCAGAAATAATTGTTATTTTGCTCAAACCAGGATTCTCACCACTGGAGCTTACATATATAATCTCTTGTTAATAAATGTAACATGCAATTAGTGCACAGTTAGATTTCTCATACCTTTACCTTCATTAATGAAGAAATATACATAAAATGCATTTGCAATCGCTTACACGCTGTACATGAGCGCAGAGGTTAAAGGAATGCATGCTTCATATTTCATCCATATGTTTCAGTAGAAAACAATTAGCTGCAGACTGTGTTGAGTATTCAAGAGGGTCAAAGAATTCTCTGTGTCCATTCATCAGAGGTCAACAGCTTGACAAGGCCAGCCAGCTGTGCTGTTGAGTTATTAGATCTTGTTTTGAGTATAGAACTAGAGGGGTGTTTATAACCATTTTATTGGTGACAAATCAATAAACTGTGTCCTATAAAAAATATAGGTTTTTTTAAAGAGCTGTAGTTGAATGCTCTGCTTTTTTATATGACATGGGCATTCCTACAGTATAGACTATGGGGCTAAGGGGCATATTAAGTCCTACATTCTCAGTATCAATCTTTTCTACATAATGTTGTCCTTTCACCTTTTAAAATGTCCTCAATAAATGCTTGCAAAAATATGAGACAGCAAAAAAAAAAAGGTACATTAACAATGGAACAACCATATATGAAAGGCGGTAAGTACAAGGCTCCTTCTGTACTTGTATGCTCTTTTGTGTGCCATTAAAACTGTGTGCAGTTGAAGGACGTGTAAATGAATCCTACCCTTGTTCTGCCCCTTGCATGACAAGAGGAGCTGTGCCCAAATGGGGGAAATTATCAGCCTTGTTTCATGCCCTTAAACTGATCTTTTGGATATTAACCCTCAGGTGTGAAGGCACTATTAGGTAAAAGTAGAAACCCTGGTCAAACAATGACCTAATTTGGTGTCAATATCATGTCGACAGATGTATAAAAGGTAAATAGAGTACTGGTTTGTAGTGGTTTGACTATCTGTTTCCATCAGAGCAGTATAATCTGGCAATGTTGCACTAATATCCAGCCAGTAGTCTGGTAGGAGAATCATATGTTGTTTGAGAGTGTGTCTAGCTAACAATATCAAGCACTATCTGGCTTTCAGTGGGTAACAACACTAGCAATCAAAATAGGACAGAATGTTAGCATAGACTTATTAGTACTGTGAGATAACTATTCAAACAATCAAATGCTGACAGTAAAAAAATCCACGTCAAGTGTTAGTTTTATGTGAATTCAGGCTTTATTAAGGGCAAATGGTAGTACAAACCATATTTATTTTGTTCACCATTTATGTAATCACTGTATCAGAGATGATAAATGTGGATGATGGTAAATATCATCCACAGAACCTGGCATCATTTCCTGTGTTCGGCGTGTGAATGATGTCTGCACCTGATTCTTTAGGTGCAAGTGTGCTACACCTATTGACACTGGGCACAAATAAAACCCTGGAGTTACCACCTGCCCTGGAGGTGGAGGTAGCTCCAAGGTATTCCTGCATCAATAGGTGCAGCAGCGCCTGATTCGGAACCGAAGGCAGGAGTCAAGTGCATCTACAGGGAAGTGCATGTAGTGCTTTTGATGTACAGTAAGTACCTTTAACATGCAACTTTGCTTGCAGACTTAAATCAGCTCTATTATATCCTGTACCTGAAGTGATATTACAGATATTACAGATCTACTTTACAGACATAAAGGAGCATTTAATATGATCATCATACCACAGTCAAAAGTGGATTTTGCAGCAGGAAACACACTTTTACAGATGTAACAGCTTTTAAATGCTTAATTACCAAGAGCTTAGATGCAGCTGAATTTCTAATGGGGTGATAAGTGCTCATCTGCATGGAATAATATGAATATGCAAGGAGCTCATTTGTATACTCACTGGTGAGACTAGGGATAAGCAACTGTTTTTGTGAAGCCTAAGGATAGTGGGCTTATCCCTGCTTAGCTCATAAAGTGAGACTTAACGGCTGGGTGTCTCATAGAGGATTAGTTGTTACCTAATTGTTGTTATCTAATATTATATAATAGGAGTAAAGTTTGCTCCATTTATTGTAATCAATCAGCAATTATTATTTACTGGTCTGCTTTTTTTTTTTAAAGGCAAACATCTGATTGGTTGTTTGCATGTGAGACCCATGTATATTATTATATTATCCCCCATAGGCTCTAGGATATAGTTTTAACATTCAGTTGAAACATTTGTCCCCTACCCCAGTTAATTATTTCAGTTGTCCATGTGCTAAAACAATAAAATAGCATGATACCATTCTTAAATGCATTGATTCACTTTATTAGGGTAAAAACCCACGGAGCGGTTCAGTCGCCTGCAATAGATCTCTGCTATCTCGGGCACCTAAATGTTCCAAAAGGGATTTCCACCGGTAACAATAGGAGTCGCTGGTGGAAAGCCCTTTGCATTGCTTCATTTTCCTAAGTTGCACAATGTTGCCTGCAGGAGGAAACTTCGCATGACTTCGGATTACCAAAGCAATGGGAAGGGCTTCCCACTGACGACTCCTATTGTTGCCGGTGGAAAGCAATTTCAGAGCGGATAGTCTCCCGCAAAAGCAGAGATCGCAGGCAACTGAACCGCTCCGTGGATTCTTACCTATAGGCAGTACAGAGTGACTCCAACCAGTAATGACATTTACAGATAAATAATTTCACACACACAAAAAAAACACATTCTTGGGCTACAGTAACTAGCTGTAACAAACTACCCACTCTATTTGGCAGTGTATTACTATTTCATAAATGAAATAGTAATTCAGAATTTTATTAGCGTGCCAAATTATTTATTAGGTAATATAGCACTTCATGGAATTATCTATTACAATGACATAAAGTTGTTTTACTGTTTCATCCATAATGTGCATAAGAAACTAGATCACTGTACATATGGAATGCAGGTGACCTTACATAATTTAACAAGGCATAGAAAGGACATCTAATTGTTATTATTTTAGCAAATTTGCCAAGTCTACATAGTATGCATACTTTTTATTAACAAACAAACCAGCTTAAAGAGAAACTATCTACTAAAAAAGTTCCAGAAAGAATGTATGATTTTTAAATATGTTATGCAGAAAGGGTATTGTTTATTTGTTGTGATGTGAAAATTGCTTCATATAACCAGCAGACAAGGGAAAAGTTCATATTTGAGAAACTGATAGAACATGCAAATGTGCCCTATATATCTCTTTGACTAACTATTTATACAGAAGTGCTGGTTTAATAGCACAGCCATAGCTATATATTCAAAGCCACATAATCCAGCATGTAGATAGACTGTCTCAGTATTGTTGGATTTCAGCATTGCATTATATGGTATGGTAGTTGAATTGTGTGACTTTGCCAGTAAGCAAACACAGCAAACAGAAACCATAAAAGATGTTCTAAAGGTATCCATTAAAAACTGCAACATAAGACTACTATTGATATCACACACAAGTGCCCTATCAAAGGAATGTAGTTTCCTTCTCAACCTGTTATTATGTTCAAAAACATTGGTCAACGAAATGCAATGACCCATTTCTCACTTCTTGCTCTTTCCCAAGAAAGTATTTACACTGGCCCTTTTTCTCACTTTTGTCACTCCCAAAGGAAATATTGTTTGTCAATGGGCACTTTTTCTCACTTCTTGTTCCTTCTGAAGAAAGAACTGTACATCTGTAGGCCTTCTTTGTCATTTCTTGCTCTTTCAGAAGAGTTCACCAAAAGCAAGTAGGCCCTCTTTTTTCCTTCTTGTTCCTCCCAAAGGAAATACTGTACTTTCATTGTCCATTTTTATCAAGTCTTGTTCTTCCAGAAGGAAGTATGTCCCAGAAGGAAGTATGTCCCAGAAGGAAGTATGTCCACAGGCTCTCCTTAACAATTCTTGTTCTTTCCAAAAGAAGTACTGTATGTCAATAATCCCTCTAATTATTGTTCCTCCCAAAGAAAGTATGTATGTCCATAGGTCCTCTTTCTCCATGGAACATAAAGTTTGAATGTATTCTAATATATAGACGAACAATCCTTGTTTTGGTAAAAGGGACAGGTCCCCATTGCTCCATTGGGGAGCAAAACTTCAGTGTGGCAGGGTGGCATGCCGCCCCTAAATTTGTGCTGCCCTAGGCCCAGGCCTTTGTGGCCTTGCAACAAATCTGAGCCTGTGTATATGTTTGAGTTTATTAACCTTTTGGGGAACCCCAGCTGCCTACATAGCATCCACATTATACACATATGGGGCTGAAATGTGTTTCTATAAATGCAAAAGGCATTAATACACCTTGCAAGAAGCTTTTGGCATTAACTAAATGCAAAAAAAACCAAAATGTATATCTTGTATGGATAGAGGAAGCCCATTTTCGTTCCAAAGATGAGATGCATCTACAAACTAAACACTACATTACGATGTCTGCTGCTACGCCTAGGAATAAAAAATCAAGTGTAGCCATAGTAGCAAATTCTAAACGTAATATCTCCAGCTGGTAGACCCCACAGATAGATTATATGAAAGTGTCCCAGGAGTGCATTGTGTATATTGTCAAATAGGCAATATATGTACAGATACTGTATTATCGTTATCTGATTGAAATCTTCTAACATGACCGATCGACTAAACGATTGGTCACCATGGTACGAAAATAATGGGGACAATAATTTGGATCCCATACACGGTCCAAACATCGAAAAGTGCGTGTATAAACAAGCTGTAGTAGAGCTTGCTGCACTGTGATTATCTGGGGGTACTTTAAGCCTTTAAGCCTGGAATTAGATAGGACCCCTTCAGCTTCATCCCCTCCATACAAATATATGTCTGTAGTTCAGAAAAAATCAAAACAGTTTTTCACTCTACTAGCACAACACAATCTTTATGATGTTTGAAGAGTCTCTAATCCCAGCAACTGTGATTATATTTATTACGCCACCTACCACAAGTCCTACACTAGAACAGATTTGTTCTTAATGTAACCCCAGTCTCTCCCTCTGATATCCAAGGCCTCAATCTTCCCTACTACCTCAACTGATTACTCTGTTATCATGTTTACAATCAAAGAAAAATGTCAATTTAATACTAGACCCCCTTGGCAGTTAAATAACATCCTACTATCCGACAAGCAGATTATAAATAAATTGGCCCAAAATATGACAAATTTCCTTCTAACTACTGATAATGGTTTCTACAAATGATACTACTCTCCCGATGTGCCCATACAGCAGTAATCAGAGGTAAAAAATAAGCATAGGTTTAACAAAAAAACAGCTAGTTTTAAACAAAATACTCCTTCAACTCCACAGAAGAAGAAAACAGGATTAGCCTGTCACCAACCTAAGCCAGACAGCATCTTTAAAATAAGATTCTCCAAAAATGCCAAAACAAATTGGTAAAGCTCAAAAGCAACCAATACGCTATGGGCAATAAAGCTAATATACATTTTCAAACAAACACTCCAGCATAGAACTGAGTGGATTCAAACTAAAAATAACATGCAAAAAATGAACCCTAAAGATATAGCAGATGCATTCTATAGAAAAAAAATATAACCTTTAATATGATACATATATCCCCACCGACCATTGACTCATTTAACAATTTTCTAGATAAAGTGCACCTCCTGCATCTCCAACCTGAATAGACCTTAGCTTTGTCCATATCTATCACTATACAGGAAGTCTCATCCTCAATACAAAATATGCTCCTTAACAAAGCTCCTTTTTCCAAAACATATTGGCCTCATACCTCATTAGATCACTTACTACTGCAGCTATTCTTCTCCCACTGTTTAAATTGGTTCTTAACTGGAAGTTAATACAGATGAAAAATGTAATTCTGTGCTGACAGAATTACTCTGTTAGCCCAAAACTCATATAATGGTAATAAAGCAAATCCAGAATTATGTTTAAAATATATAAAGAATACAAAAATGAAACAGAAAGATATAGGACCCTAGTTATCCGAGGCAGGTAAATTGGTTGATGGAATCACGGAGAAAACATGTTTCTTATATTGCTGACCTTGGTACCAAACATGCCGAGCCTTTGCCCTGGATTAAACATGATTCTTTGATATCTGCCATGGTTCAGAGAAATTGGTGTATTGGTGCCATTATTCAAACAGGCCATGCCTGAATGATATCTATAGGATTGATTTCTATGGTAGAGAAGCTTTTGGGATGTATTGGAAGGGATAAGATATTGAAATACATTTCAAATCACAATACTGTAAGTTTGTAGCAGCATGGGTTTATGCACAATCAATCATGCCACACAAATTTAATTGCCTCCTATGAGGAGGTGAGCAGAAACATAGACCTTGGATATGATTCACTTACATTTAGCTAAAGCATTTGACAAAGGTTACTGATTAAATTAAGGAATGAAGGCCTTGGACATTCTGTTTGTACTTGGAAAGAAAACTGACTGAAAGATAGATTACAAAGTATGGTGATCCATAGAAAATGTTCTAGTTGGATCAATGTTGTTACAGGAGTAGCTCAAGGGTCTGGAATTGGACATTTGCTTTTTAATTTGATGATGACAGTAAATTGCACAGACATATCCACTACATGCATAATGCTTCCACTTTGCAGAGAAATTCAAATACATTGGAGGACTGGACATTGAGCCAGAGCCTCCTTATTTGGGAATAATTTGAGGGTTACTGTGAAGAACAATCTTTGCAACTTAAAGGGGTTGTTCATGTTTTAGTTAACTTTTAGTATGATGTAGAGAGTAATATTTTGACACAATTTGCAATTGGTCTTAATTCTTTTATTTGAAGTTTTTTAAATTATTTTAATAATTGTTCGGCAACTGTCCAGTTTGGAGTTACTGTATAACATCTATCTGGTTGTTAGGGTCTAAATTACCTTAGCAACCAGGGAGTGGTTTGAATGAGAGACTGATATAAAAGACTCATATATGAACAGGAGAGGTACTGAATACAAAAAAGTTACTAAAAGTAAAAATAACAATAAAACTGTTGCCTCACAGAGCAATATTTTTTAGCTGCCAGGGTCAGTGGCCCCCTTTGAAAGCTACAAAGAGTTTAAAGAAGAAGGCAAATAATTCAAAAACTATAAGAAATATTCTATAACATACTAAGAAAAACAGGAGTATAGTTCAAACTTCTTGCAGAAATGCCCTGGCTGGAATAGAACATAGGACCCCAGTACTGCAAGGCAGCAATACAAACCTCCTTGCTGTAAGATAAACCTCACTTCAGACCTGCTGTATTAGTGGGTAGTACCAGAAGTCTTGGAGAAAAAAATCTACATGCATCCATTCATGGCATTGGTCAGAGAAAATATAAATATTATTAGTTAGTATGAACAGTGCAATTTTACATGCAAGACCATCATCATGATTTTTTCCACAATTCCAATGTAATTAGAACTGCAAAGCGGCAATGCATTTTTTGATGTTGGGGTGCCATTTCCAGTGCTTGGCAACCATATGACGTCGGTGTCCAATTATTTAGGTGTAAATACGTTACATCAATTGATGAAAGATGTTTTGGAAACCCTGCAGCTATCACCACCTTTGAGGTGTCAGTAGCTCCAAGGTTACTCTCTGTCAGTTATTACCCTAATGACATCTTACTGAAGCAGTAAAGTTAAGCTGCAAAGTATATTTTGAATACAGTGTATTCAAAAGGTCTAAAGGTAGATCTTGCGCACAAATTTCATTTGTGTATATATATTTTTTTATTCAAACTCAGGAATCTTCATACAAATTAGGAAGCCTGCTACTTACATCTTAAACTGAATTTGGTTCTCAGATCAATGAATTGCTTCATGTAGCCTTGTTGATTTGTTTTCTTGAACAGACAGTATACACCAATACTGACCTTTTCTGTCATGCAAAATAAAAATAAAACTTATGCTAAAAATTAATTTTGCCTTTTATTAAAAAAAGCATTTTATATTTTCTTTTAGCACATACCATATAGTCTTTTTTTACACTATTCCCCCCAGCTGGGTTGCTTTCCCCCAACTTTGTTTTGTCAGTTTTGTCCTATAAATAAACATAAATAAGGAGTCAATGCAAGGTTATATAGGCACTAGTAATCTGATTAACTGCCTTCCACTCCTTCCACAATTGCTCTAAAAAAAACAGTTAATTGCAAAGTGAAAGTTTTTATCTCCCTGTTTGTCCTTTTTAGCTAGAACAAAAAACGTGAGAAAATAACAGGAAAATAGTAGTAGTAGTTTTGCACAAGCCCAAATGACTGGACCAAGGTTGAACAACAGGGTTGAATGTCAGAACCCTAGCTGCAGTCCAAATAGATATGCTTTCTATTGACAGCATATACAAAAGGATCAACAAGAACCTCACCATGGGGGTAGGGCCATGCCTACCAAGCTTAATGATGTGCTGAAATATGTCACTGTATTCATGCTGGTCAAGAGATGGATGAACGAACTATCTAGTTAGTCAGAAAGCTCTTTTGAAAATGTAAGTATTCCTACACAAATGGAGAAGGACTAAATGAGCTAAATGGAGTTCTGGATGAAATACTGATACACCTGTAGTTGTCATTTTTTTATAACAGTAGTCACTACAGTATGTGAGTAGGCGGAAATATAAAACTTATATGAGGACTTCTACACTATAATATTTTGTATATTTGTTTGAGGCACACCATATGGAGTACTTAAGTTTAAAAGGAAGTACAAGGGTTTTATGTTATAAAGGCGCAGGTGTTCTGGTTTATTGAAAACACAGCATGCACTAGTGTTTTACAGCCTGCAGTCAACAATATTTGGTTTCAATATACACTTTATTGTTGAGAGGAGAGCTTAACAATATTGTAGCAGTAACATTTGCTGCCGTCATTTAATGAATGACTGGGGAGGGGAGGACATCTCTGCAGGTTAAAATAGTCTTTGCACTGATTCCAAGAGAGGAGGAGATGAGAACAAGGCTCCATCTTGCCAATTAATGTGTGTGAAGAGTGGAATTGTCTGGTCTGATTTTTATGTCTGATGGTTTTTAATCAGTGTCCCCTTCAATCAGGAACAGGTTAGTACAGGAGTCTTTAGTAGTCTTTGGACAAGTAAATATGTTATCCTGCAGGATAACTGGAGGACTACTGGCACAGAGCTCCATGGTCCAGGTTCTTTCTGGCTCACCATCAAGCCACAACTCTTGAAAATAAATTTGCCCAAATACAAAGATTCCAAAACTACAATATAACCAATAAACACTAAAAGATAATAAGTAAAGTGTTTTAGTAACCTTAAAAATCACATTAGTTTAAATGACTGATCATTTTTTTACATGTTTTGCAAAAATACTTTCAATTTACCAGAACTCCAAAAAAAGCTACAAAAAGGTGCTGTCAAATGAGAGTTTTCTAATTAATATATGACATAAATAATGACCAAGTTATATTGGTATATATAAAATAATCATTTCACACACGTGGTTCTGGCTGGAACATGGGGCTAATCAATTCATATGGGGGGGCACATTTTTGCTGACCATACTGCTGTGTCTAATTGTAGTGCCATAATTAGGGGGTGATGATAGAAATATAGATAGATGATAGATAATGGTTTCGCCAAAAAAAAATGTTAAATCCAATTGAACTAGGAGCTCTCATCATTCATTTCTTTGTTCATCTGCCATTTCCATGGCATTGTTTCACCTATTGTTTTACCTACTGGGTGCCTGAAAAGTGTTTATAGCAAATCAGCTCTCACTTTAGAAAAGAGGTTATCTTATGTATTCTCAAGGGACTTATGTAGCAGCTACAGTTGTTTTTGACTTGACCATGGATCTGCACAGAAGATTTTGAAGATCCGTGGGGAGTTACCACTTTAAGGAAGAAACCCTACACCCAGCTTCAGAAAAAGATGACTCTGAGAATAGAAAAGGGATCTTTAAAAACAAGACTCCTCAACCTGGATTGCTGGGTAATAATTAAATTCCTGCGTTTCTTAATACAGAAATATTTTCTTACATGGACTAATAAGATCTGTTTTAAAGTTATATAATAATCACACTGCTGCCTGTTAGCTGAAGTAATATAGATAATAAAGGAATTAATATACTATTTGTTTGAATTGATTATAGGTCTGACTCTTGACCTTCAGTCAATTCAAAAATCTGGATTGTAATATTTCTGATCGTGTTATACACCATGAATAGAAAAGTCGGTAAAAAGAGCGACAATGTCTTCCCCTTAATAATATCCTAGCACATTAACTCCAACAATACTAAGGAAGTATATACTAAGGAAGTGATATACTTCACAAGCAGTGAAACCCATATTGTATTACATTATTTAGGTTGCATTTACACCAACAACCTTGAAAATAGACTAAATCTTTTATGACAATTTTGCTCAGCAGCACCTGAAACACCCTTAACGGCCTTCATTTACCCTTCTCTTTGTGAAGAGCATGAAGAGAAAAATCTGTTCCAAGGATCAGTAGATTTCTTTGAAATATGCACTCTGACAGGTTTACCATTACTTATAGATTTTGCTTTACAAGAGCTTTGATGTTTTCACTAGATACTTACAATACAATCTAGGATTGTCTAGGCCATTTACAATTCAATCACTAACAAAGAAACCCTGGAGGTAATTGATATATACTGCAATATGTATAGTGAGCTGATCACTTTCACCCACATTATACCCATACACCATTAACGTGTCATACAAAACAGGTCTATGGAATTCCTAGTAAGACTTGGGCCAATAAAGAGAACATTTAGTGGACCACATTGTCCTAGGCTTCCAGTTTACAAGTCCTGCAAATGTGGTAAATATTTAACACTGGTTTTAACAATGCTCCCAAAGCCAAAAACAGAACTTATTATACAATAAACAATGCAGTGTTCTCTCACAGATTTACAGCGTAATAATGGGCACCTTCTGAATATAGTTCACTACAACTTGCATGTGATTTACTAATACAGGCGAAAATTACCATCTGCTTTGATAATTTTACACAAGTGTTTTTTAGTGTCAATGGTTTCACTTCCAGCATTCTAATAAAATTAGTATCAAAAAGCGCTGTAGCATGTCGTCCACTTGACAAAAGTAAACTATTGTAACACTTCCTCGAGGCAGGATGTTAATCTCAGGTCTCCCTTGTTCTCTGTACCGTTGGATTGGTTCTACACACAAGTTGCAAGGACTGAGCATGGGAAGAAGGCCCGTCGAGAGTTACCTGTTTTTATTCCCCTCCAGTCT
Organism: Xenopus tropicalis; assembly: GCF_000004195.4. NCBI lineage: Eukaryota > Metazoa > Chordata > Amphibia > Anura > Pipidae > Xenopus > Xenopus tropicalis. The sequence continues at coordinate 44,639,254 of NC_030683.2, read as the reverse complement.
TCCATCACTATAACGCATTCCCCCATTTTTTACAGGTTCTCCTTAGATTTAAGGGGGGCATGATTAGTAAGAATTTGTTGGTGTCAAAAGGAGCATATTTGGAGCAAAAGGAGCATACTTGCAATTAGCGGTGACGCACACAATGCATGAAGCAAACACGCATGGACATTAGTGATTAATAATTCCCCCTCTCCAGGTTTTCAATTCTGCCCTTTGTTATTGGAGCACTCCCAAAATATTGCCATTGTGCTCCTAAATAAAAGCCAGGTTTTATTAAACAATGTCATACAAATAAATGTCTTGAGCAGGCTGAGGCTCATAAAAATCCATGGTGGGGCAGCCCTGACAAAATACATAAATATGATGAAAGGGAAAATTTGCATTGAAATGTAAGCCTTAAATCAATGTCTTTAATCCAGCACCTGGGGTTTGGTACGGGTGGGTGGTAAAATAATAATTGCTAGGATACTTTTTAAACATCTTACCATTACCCTAAACAGGTAATTTTCATTCCGCCCATATAGACACCTAATTAAAGCTGGCCATACAGCCATATTATCGTACTAAATATTCGGTGCGTGTATGGCGGCTCGACGAGACAATCGATATCGCAAAGGCTGCGGATAATGGTCGTCTCAACAATTGGGCAGGTTAAAAGATTTTAATAGGGCACCATTGAAGCCGCCCAAGCAAATATCTATGTTTAGGGCTGAATCGGCAGGTGGAAAGAATTTTGTTTCTGCCTCCATATCTTTCTTTAAAGGTGTTTCTACCTCCATATCTGACTATTTAGCCCTGAACGTCAATGGAAGGTGGGAACGATCTTACCTGGAAAGATCGTTATTGCTACGTGTATGGCCACCTTTAGGGGTGGGAAAATATTATGTAGGACCATGTAGGACACTGCACAACAAACACTTTCTGGTCTTAAATTGTATAATAAGAGGTTGCTGTTGAAACACAAGTACAACGTGCAAAGTGCAAATGCTTTTGCAAATCACCATATTTATTACCCACGATGCAGCAGTTCAGGTTCCAGCAGTTTCCAGTGTCATTGCTAGTGCTCACCAAACAGATTGAAAGAGTTTTTATGCCTTTTATTCTTACATAGAAGATATATACAGTAAGTGTATTCAGTATATAGAAATAATCTGTGGAGATTACAAATTGTAACATCAGTGTTTAAGTCCCTCCTCCCCGGCAGGATTTTTAATAATGCAGAAAGAGAAGCTGGATTTCAGCTTGTAAAAATTGTATTTATCCATACTTCAAAATTACAGTGATGGGTTTATTAGGGGTTTCTGTGTTTCTGTGTAGTGTGGGGCTCCTCAACAAATTTTAGTTTGGAAGCCGGAGTTCCCCTGTAAATGCTTGATGGTAATATTAATTCCAAAAATCTGAACTAATATACAGAGAACATAAATAAAGCAGATGTATTTAAAACTGACAGATGTATTTAAGAATAAAAGAAAGGGCAATGTTGGGAATGCCAATCAGAATAAAAAAACAAAAAGGAGTCTTGTACTCGACTGAGAAAAGTCTACTACCCAGGAGTCAGTGTAACTATATGTTGCTGAGTAAAAAATCTAAATTGTAATGCCCCAAATCCTCCAAACTTGGGAAAATTATTTGTCTTACAAAAATATCATTGTTGTTTTACATACATATCATTGGGCAGGCCCGATAATGGGCCTTCAGTTCTACCATATCCCAAAACAGCCACAAGATATCAACCTCCTGAAAACCTTTACATTTTTTTGCCCAAGCTACCCCTCAGTCATGCCTAGACCAAGCCCCATGCTAGAGATATAAACACAGGATGATTCCCTCCTCCCCAGTGATCAAGTTTTGATTAAATACATTACACAGAATATTATTAAACTGTTATCACAGAAAATAACAACAGGGGAGATAAAAAAAAAAAATTAAAATGGTATTGTAGCATGGTAGTTACTTACTAGAATTTAGGAATAATGAGTTGTTATATGCTTAACAAAATGGGGTGATTCCAGTCCTGAAAATCTGGCATGCAGTGGGGTATATAGGTCAAACCTTTTCATGAATTCGTAGATCAATTCAAAGGGGAAATTATGTTTTCTTTGTTGCAAATGGAAGTTAAATAAGGTAAGTTGCAAAATGGCTTAATTTGTAGACTTAGAAGTATTGCAGATCACCTACAGCAGTGCCGTCTAACTGGCGGCCCGCGGGCCGCATGCGGCCCTCGACCCCCCCTCTGTGTGGCCCCCCACCTGTCTGGCTGCTTTGATGGCTTAACTTTGTGTTAGCCTTAAATGGCATCAGTACTGTGATTAACTGGCCCCCTGCATGGTTATCACCTCAGGCTCAGGCTGCAATCCCTCTGTATTGTTTAAAAATGTAATCCCCTGTGTTGTTCACACCTTTTAATCTCTGTATTGTTCACCCCCTGCAGTGTTCACACCTCAGGCTCAGGCTGTAATCACCCCCATTGTTCACCTCTTCACACCTTAGACATTGTATGTACTGCCTGGCCTATGCTGCCTGTGTATAGGCAGCATAGGGTAGGCAGAGTATGGCACATAGGTAGCATAGGGCAGGGAGGGTATGGTACCCACAGGCAGCATAGGACAGGCAGAATATAGCACACACAGGCAGCATAGGACAGGCAGAATATAGCACACACAGGCAGCATAGGACAGGCAGAGTTCTGCCTGTGTGTGCCATACGCTGCCTGCCCTTTGCTGCCTGTGGGAGGTGAACCTGGCAGGGGTTTGTTCTGGGAGTTTGTTAGCAGTTGGAAATAGCCATTAAATGGTCCCTAAGGTGTGTAATTATATGCTGGGGGTTGCTGTGCTATCCACAGGGGAGGAGGAGGCATATGGATTTAAGGGTGTGTCTTAATATGACATAATATAATTTTTCAACATATGAATGATGGTTGATATCAGCGACCATTGTGATAAAATGGGTGTGGTTTGAAGTGGGTGTGGTTTAAAATGGGGGAGTGGCCAAACTGGCTTCCATTAGCGGCCCTCCACCATGTATGTGAGAGAAATTCCGGCCCTCAGCACCGCAGAAGTTGGACAGCACTGACCTACAGGATTCAAAATTAACAAAAATATATGTTTTAAATGAAGACTTATTGCAAACCTTCTGTAGGCCTTGTCATACAGTGAGCCAGAAAACAGAGAATATAGCACAGAGTATTATAACATGTTGCACTGAAATAATGTAGTTTTTCCATTTGCACCTTGAATATATTGATATAGTAAAGCACAGGGAGAGTGAAAACGTAACTGTTGACATGGGAAAAGAGAAAATACAAAATTCATCAGACCGTGGAAAACAGGCTTAATATGTACCTAAGTACAGCAAGACAAAGTGCAAAGTCAGACAATGGAAAAGTCCACTTTTAACTAGCACTGAGGTGTCTGAGTATTATTATAATAAAGGGTATTCAAAAGGATTCTTCATTTTCTCAAGATCATATCTCATTACATTATGGCCTGATTTTGACACTTGACAGGTAAAATAGGAATCAAGGCATGACATTACAACTACCAGACAGAGGGTCTGGGGCTAAAAATAACTCATTTAACATATTTAGATTCTTTTAGTTCTATTTGGAATGAAGAAATGTCCTTGGTTCCAGGCTGGTGATTTTATGAAACTATCTGCAGTGAACATTGACTACTTCCTTGCTGCTGTTTCATTCACTGCATAAATGCTGCTATGATCTTGTTGCCAGGGAGGTAGTCTAGCCTGTGAGAGAGAGCCAGCAAGACCTTGTAAGTTTTTACAGGGATTTTATTGAACATTTTTAATAAATGTATATGAAAATGTGCTTAGAATTGTGGTTACAATTAGATTTTTTTAAGGCAAAGGTTTATTTTTGTGAGTGTCAGTTTGTTAGATACTCCCTACCCCCCAACGTGAATAAAGTTGCTTTCTTTTACCTTGGGCCACGTTCCTCTTCTGTAAAAAACACATTTTCCCGTGGTACTTTCTATCTTAGCGCCACTATGTTTTTTTTTTTCAATTTACAGTGCAAATGTGCAGTACAATAGTATTCCTTGCTACAGTCCAGGGCTGGAACATGCACAGAATAGTACATTTTCCGACCGTATTGCACATGAACTGGTGCAATGGATCCCAGGTAAAATTTTAAAAAACATGGTGTGGCATGGAGATGGAAAATACCCTGGTCTGGTGGGGCTTTAACAAAAGTCTGGGGTAAAATGTTTACACATTTCCTTAGATTCATAATCATTGAGATGTTAGGCAGTAGAATACTAAATACAGAAGGCAGGGAGCACTCACCAGGATAGGTCCCGCGTATACAGTGTCCCGTGCTGACACATCCAAAGAACGCCCCCGATCCAGGCGTAATACGAAACAACAAAAATAGATATGGTAGGATGGAGCACGCCAGGACTACTGTGATAGTAAAAATAAAATATTTATCATAGCTTCTGATGAAGTGGCTTTGAGCCACGAAACGCGTCAAGCTGGGGAGTTTCAGTTCTGCAATATTTGTAATATGTTTTTAATGAAAGCGACAAATAAAGGATAAATATTTTATTTTTACTATCACAGTAGTCCTGGCGTGCTCCATCCTACCATATCTATTTTAGATGTTAGGCAGTAGCATAAGTACTTCTTGGCACTGGGCCCGGCGCACAGCTACCCCTTCCCACCTTCCCCCCGGCTGCATGCCCACTCACGTCCCCCGCTCTTCATCCACTCTCAGGTAGGAGAGAGGCTGAAGAGGGGGAGAATTCAACTACAGAGGAAGGAGAACCCGCAGTCCAGGCCTACTGTGACGCCACTGATGTTAAGGTAACAAACCAGTAAGAGGGACCTATGTTCTGAAAACTGAAAGCTTAAAGGGTTAACTCCATTAGGTTGCTCACCCCAAGAGGCAAACGACTAATCTATGTAATGTGTGCATCTACTGTATGTGTGTAGCCAAACTGATTCGGAAATCTCCCATTCCACCCAGCCAGAACTAACTCCAAATAAACAATCAAGAAGTATGTAAAGAAATTAATAAAGTGTCCACATGGGCATGTACAATGGGTAATGGGTAAAATGGATAGACTGTGCAAAGTAAAAAATATTTCTTATATATTTAATTAGGAAAAAATCTATAATCTATACAGGCTCGAGTGAGTGGATGTCTAATATAATAGCCAGAACACTACTTCTTGCATTCAGTTCTCTAACCTCTTAGTTTGTCAGTTACTTGAAGGGGGCCACAAGGTGAATAACTGTTTAGTTCAGGTCAGATTGAACCTCTCAAGTCACTGATTGGTTACTGACTCCTAACAGCTTAGAGAGCTATAAAGGAGAAAGTAGTGTTCTGGCTCTTATGTTAGACATCTACCCACTCCTGCCTTTATAGATTACATTTTTGCCTAAATAACTACATTAAAAACCTATTTTACCCAGTTTCACTTTTACACTGAACTGTTCCTTTAAGACAGTTATCATTTGCTACTGTCCAGGTTAAAATTAGTGTAGCAGTAAGAAAGGTTTGTCCTCAAGTTGTGACTAACAAGTCTCACTTGTCCTGTGTCGCTTAAATTATAATTCTCATGTACATTGTAGTGGCCTTCAACAAGGTCTTGCAGTGCTAAGTGGTAAGAAAGCATTATTTAATGTTACTAAATGAAAGATGTGTATAGCTCTTATCACATAAGATTAATAAAGAGCCAGGGTGTTCAGTACAGGGAGGCACAGTAAAAGAACAAATATTAATGTATTATAACCTTTTGAAAAGTACAAACTGCTTTATCTCACTAAATGTTAGCTCTTAGCAGTACTCTGTATACCTTTGTATGGGGCTTCCAGGCACACAAGAGGGTTCTTTTGAATTGATTGAAGTTCATTCTTGTCTTATACTGGCAGTGACAGCACATGTTCAGCATCAGATAAAAAGTCTGCTTACCTTCCTGATATCATCTAAGTGTGTCTAAAATGGTTAAATATATCTTGTGACATCTAACTTTAAAAAAATGCAAAGCAGAATATGGTCTTTTAGCCTGGAGCCAAAACAAAGACTTAGCAATGTTCTCTGTGGCTGTGTTTATGTGGCCCCAGCTCCAGATATATCTGCTTAAGGTTAAGGGCCCATGGAGCGAGTTACTTGCCCCTGATAGATAGCTACCGCAGGAGAGTAACCGCTCTGAAATGTCTTTCCATAGGCGGCTCCTTTTGTTGCTGGTGGAAAGACATTTCAGAGCAGTTAGTCACCTTCGGTAGCAGCAATGTATCGCGGGCTAACTTGCTCTGTGGGTGCTTAGCCTTTAGTTCAGCTTTCCAAAGTCACGCAAAGTTGCCTGCAGGAGGAAACTTCACATGACTTCGGAAAGCCAAATCGATTTGTGTTTACCTTTCCACCGGCGACTTCTGTTGTCTGTGATTGTTGCCTGTGGAAAGGCATTTCGTAGCAGTTCATTGTCTATGGTAGCAGCGATCTATCGTGGGCAACTAATTCTCTTTATGTATCCTTAATCCTAGTTAACAAATTAGAACTTTCATTTTTACAGTGGTTCAGTAATGATGTACTGATAAAACAGTATCAGAAACATCTTACTAGTAGGGAGTAGAAGTGTTTTAACTCCAGCTAAGAAAACTATGTCTTATTTGATCAGGTGGTTTCTTATTCTTCAATAATTAAGGGCCAATAAAAATAATTGCCTTTACAGGAAACGTTTAATGAATCATTTCACTCATTACAAAAGTTCTGCTAAAATTTTAACTAGCTCTGGGGGCGTAGCCGAATGCTGAACTAACAGGTACACTGATCCTGATCATAGATAGACCTACAACAACTTCACGTTTTGCACCCCTCTAATACCCAACTACATTAACCTATTATAGGGGGCAATAAGAGGTGAAAGAAGCAAGCGGACATGTTGCAAAACCTTGATCAGTACATGAGGCGGCCGAGACGCTCTCATCTCCTGCTCCACCGGACAAGCTCACACCTGATAATACCCTATCTCCAATCATCAGCAAGTGCAACCTGCCAAGCTACTTTGACTGCTCAGATAGAGGAAGTCAAAATAGATCTTTCTCTCATCAAGGTGGACCTGCAGACTATAAGAGAGAGAACAGCAGCGGTGATGAGTCTCAATGGGACCATTTGCCATGGCCAACCTTTGGTGGCCAACTGCAGACATGCAGTTACAGTATTCTCTGACTGAAAGGTAACACAGTTACAATCAGTACATGCCTAAGTATTAAGATAGTGCTATAATTCCTCCTGACACAATGATGACATCATCTATGTGTGCCTGTGCTTAGAGCAGCATGTTGAATTACCCCTGGATCAGATCATGGGGTTCAACCTGGGAGCACACCATATAGCAGAGTAATGTGTTTATTAATGGGGCTCAATCTTACAATCGAGTTGTAAGAGAGCTCACCACCTGAACTATGACCAGGAAGAAAGCACACATAAGGCTGAATAATCTCAAGTTGTGAGCTGAATAGGGACTGGATCTCTACCTAGGAGCATACTTTAGGACTTTACCAAAGAGTAAAACCACAACACTTGAGGCTCAAACAGAGAGTACAGCCACACCTTGATTAAATCTTGAAAGAGAGAAGAAGTTGCTGCCTCAAAGTTAGGACAAACGGAGAAAGAGGTGGAGCCATTAAAAGCAGAGATTGGAATCTTTTTGCAGGGAAAGGCAGACAAAACGATTAAGACTTATCATTGGAACAACAGCTATACTAACTCAATATCTCATGACAACCAATGTACCTTTGTATCATATAACTCTGTATGTCTTTGCCCTTGCTTTTGTTATTGGAAAAATAAAAAATATAAGTTACAAAAAAAAAAAGCAGAGATTGGAGAAATTCTGGCTATGAGAAAAATATATTCATGCTTTACTTACTTCATTAATTACAGTATGTTTTCAGTCATTTCGACTAAATCACATAATTAAAGGTTAATTCAATTTGTACATTTGTTAAAGGAAAAGGAAAGTCATTTTGGCATTTTACTGCCAATAGGTTAACCACATTAGTGCCACCTAGAACAAAATATTTATTCTGCAAAAATTTTTATCGTACCTGAGTTTAGAGCCCTAGAAGCTTTCTCTGTTTGTTTAAGATTGCAGCTGCCATTTTAGCTTGGTTTCCATAGCTTCCTGCTGTAAATCTGGAGGAAGGTAGCTCAGATTACACATTCCTAAGGATGGGGGGGAGTGAGTTTTATAAATTCTTATGGGAGGGGGGAGCAGGAGAAGGGAGATAGGAGAGAGCTGCGCACACTCAGCCCCAGGAATGAAGGATTTTTCTAAGAGAGGAAGTCAGATACCAAAGAACATGTTTACAAAAAAGGAGACAATAAATCCTGTAAGAAATCGTGTATTTGGGTGCCATTATTTGTGATATATATAAATATATATATATGTGTGTTTGTGGCTCTATTGTGTTATACACTGAGTATGGGGGGAGCTCTACTGATTACTAAACTGATTACTATAAACCAGTTGTTCAAGTAAATCTCCATATCAAAGGGTTTTTCTGTGGATGGTGGGACAGTACGTCTCCGAGAAGCCATAAAACTCAACAGTTACTGAACAAGGGGCAAGGTGTGGTTTTTATCAACCCCCATCTGATCAGTTGGTATGTGGGGGGCAGTGGCTGAAAGGTGCATAAATGTGGGCTGGACGGTGGTCAAGGGAGAACCGGGGAAGAGCAACCTGGGAGAGGAACCTGGGAGGAGCACCTGGGGACTGGATCAGAAGTGACCGGGCAAGATGTGAGACAGACCGGAGAGAGAAGGCCATGGCAAGGAATCAGACCACCATGTTCTTTGTTCATCGGTAGCTATAATGTAGATTTTGTCATTAATCTGTAAATGTAAATAATGTATAAATATTGTGTTTGTTAACTAATCATTTAAGTGTAACCATCCATTGATTTGCTACTCAATATATTCATTTTAATATACACTTATTCGTGTGGGTTATTTGTCTGCTTCTCAAAAGAACCGAAACCCTAGTAAGAGGGGTGATTAGTAATATTATAATATTAATAATATATTATTATTATATATAGTCAAAATCTTACAATCCTGTGTTTCTTTTGATAGAGGACTCAGTGCAGCTTTTCTGTGAGTGCTTATGGCTGTATTTACATAGACCTTTCTGATAAAGCTTAGTTTTTACCTTTACTTCTCCTTTAAGGTTCCTGAAGCCTGAAGCTGGACATCTCTAATCTAGTCCAGAAGATCCAAGTATCCAAGTCCTTATCTTATTTACAATTGTGACTTTTCGTCAAACCCCTTTTGGGATTTTAACGAAAATGGAAAAAAGAAAGGAAAACTGTTGTGTCTCCTATAAGGAAGTAACTGCTCTGCACTAATACTTTTTAGAAGATTGCTCTTAAAGAACAAGTTAAATTCTTTGGAAAATCCATAAAAGAAAAGCAGCTCTGGTTTTCCAGTGAAAACGCTCCAAATACAGCAGTAGCAGTTTATTCTAAAGATTTTATGGGAATATTATGCATGGTTGAAAATGAAATGTCTTCAGACTGTATAGACCAGCGTTTTTCAACCAGATGTTGCCTGGTGTGCCGTAGGCAGGGCCGCAATTTTTACTTTCAAAGGGGGCCCAGCGATGCTACAGTTTTTCTTAGTAGCTCGGGCCCCCTTTAATAAAATCCGGGCCCTGTCTTTGGTTGCGCCCCGTGTGTACGGGTGACGTCAGTACGCACGGGGCGCAACGTTATAAAAGGGCCTGTGTGCGGTCGCGTGTAGGCAGAAGTGCAGAGGCGGCGCGCGTGAGGGGAAGATGCTGCTGAAGCCGCCGAAGAGCAGAAGTAAAATGCTGCTGGGCACCAATGTATTAGGGGGGGCCACGGGGCACACTGACTTATGGGGGCACTGCTGCTGGGCACCAATGTACTAGGGGGGCTGGCTCTTGGCACCAATGTACTGGGGGGCACTGCTGCTGGGGGGCACTGCTGCTGGGCACCAATGTACTAGGGGGGCACTGCTCTTGGCACCAATGTACTAGGGGGGCACTGCTGCTGGGCACCAGTGTACTAGGGGGGCACTGCTGCTGGGCACAGAGTTAAATTTTTTAACATTTTCTAATGGTGGTGTGCCTCGTGATTTTTTTCATGAAACAAGTGTGCCTTTGCCCAAAAAAGGTTAAAAAACACTGGTATAGACAATATTATGCACACACATATCACTCATCCCTTATGTTAGTAAATGAGCTTCCCTGTCTGTTCACTGACAATTTGAATTACAGTCATTGATATGGCAAGTATTAGCTCTTAAATGGCAAAAGATGACTTGATCAGTACTAAAAATATTTTTTTTTATTCTAAAGTGATACCAAGCGCCATTTACAGTGTTTGAACAGGACTGCTGAAGATAGTGTTCCTGAGAAAGAAGCAACAGATATCAGATTTAGGTTTCATTATTCTGAACTGGCCTAGACCAGAGAACCTTGATTAATTGTTATTGGTTTATAAATAGGCTAAACCTTGTCCATGTTTTTAAATAAACCTAATAATGTGCAAGCCAGTGTCTGTTCAATAGACCTCGTTTTGATGTCTAAAAAGCATTTTCACACTCTGTTGACCAATTTTATTTGAAGTCTCTCTGCAACAGCTGAACAGTTCAAGAAGTGGCTAGTGTAGTATTTTAAATCCTCTAAGAATAAAAATAGTACAAATCCAGCAGTAATGGAGACATTTAATATTAGTACTGCACTCAAAGTGCTTTGTATTTAAATCACTTCATTGTTAAATTAATGCTAAATAGGTGTCTAGTAGAGAAACATGATTCAAAATGTTATTCATAATTCAGTCAGGGCTAAAGTTAATGAAAAAGTGAATTCTCATGTGCCACATCAGTAGTATTCCAGATTAATCAGTACAGGTATGGGTATCCCTTATCCGGATACCCGATATCCAGAAAGCTCCGAATTACAGAAAGCATGTCTCCCATAGACCCCATTTTAATCAAATAATTCAGATTTTTAAAATTGATTTCCTTTCTCTCTGTAAAAATAAAACAGTGCTTTGTATTTGATCCCAACTAAGATATAATTAATCCTTACTGGATGTAAAATAATCCTATTGGGTTTAATTAATGTTTTATTGATTTCTTAATAGACTTAAGGTATGGAGATCCAAATTACGGAAAGACCCCTTATCCGGAATACCCTTGGTCCTGAGCATTCTGGATAACAGCTCCTATACCTGTATAATGTTCTACCATACTGCTATTTCGGGGCAACTTTGGAGATCCAGAGGGTTGCCTAGCAATACATATAAATATATTATGGGTTCCTCTGTACAGGCTCTTTAAAAACATGCAAGAGGAACCACATGGATAGTCAGAAACCCCAGAGCAGAGACAGATAAAGAGAGAGTTCTGCATAGATGTGTCTAGCTATGAGGCCATAAAACTGCAGAGAGAAGGAAAGCGGTTGAGCAAACAACAATGTTCTCATTGTTGCATTGTTGGGCTTTTGCCATTTTTGGATACTTTATCTGGTTGCGGACCCCAATTTTTCACACCAAAGTCACAAGTTACTCACCCCTTGCTGGCGCATTGTTTTGAAATTTTTTCACTACAGACAGACCTTGGAAATGCACTTCCTTTGTCCAAATACATTGTATTTTCAAAGTGTTTTGGTTTTTAACCACCTACATAAATGATGAAGTGAATTTAATCTATTTAATGTAAAGCAAACTTTTTTTTACCTTTGATAATACTTAATTATGCAATACAAAATCATGAGTACATCACTTTGCCAGTTTATTTAACAGAAGTATAATACTCACGGGGTTATTTATGAAAAATTGAGTTGGCATTATTTTCCGGATATATTTAAAAAAAAAAAAAGTAAAAGCTGGTGAGTTTTTATAGAAGTCAATGGGAATTGTCTCTAACAAACTGGCCTCCCAGAGTGTGTAGGCCATATCTAAAGTTGCAAGTTTTAAAGGACATTCATGGGGCAATTAATATATATACAAAAAGCTTCACAATATTCTGATAATATGGTGAAGATTTTGCACATAGCACCCTATTCTTTCCAATGTGTCAGATTTAGAAAACAATTTAGAAAACGGTTGTGCTGAGGTACTATTAATAGAAGTGAAGAAGGATGAATTAAAATGTTACCAATTATTGGCTGAAAAACAAGCTCCTCGGACCACTGTTCTCTTTCTTGTTTCTGTCATCAAGTTTGTTGATATCAGTTCATGACAGCTCCATCTGTAACAGTTATCAGGATCAGGCTATTTTTGGATACATTCTGGGCCTCCATATAAATGTTATACAGATCTACAGTTTAGATCTGTCAGAAAAAGAACAACTTATCGTGATGCCCATACTAACATATGATTGTGTAGTATCTGGAATCTGCTTCCTAAAAGAGCTTATAATCATATTATGAATGTCATTTGGGGGTTTATGTCTGAATGAAGCCACCTTGCAAAATGCATAAAGCATTTTAATACTTCTCATTTAGCTTAATCTGAACAGTAGTGCAATATGTGAATTACTATTGAAATGGGAAATAAAAATGCAGTTCTTTGACACATACTTTGTACATGCTTGGCAAATCCTTATATAATCTAGTACAAGGATGTTATCACCAGATGATGGTGTCTGCCACAGTGTAAAAGAAGTAATAAAAATGCTTGCCCGTAGGTTTTCATACCCAGATATAACTACTGTTCCACTTTCGTGTTTATGCTCAAATTATTTCAGATGTGAACTTGACTTTAACAGAGCATAGTCAAGTGTTGACAAAGTCAGCAAGTGAGATTAATGATGACAAAGAATTTCACTACCAGGGTTTTTGCAGGTTCGTCAGCAGACCTGATAGAGCTTTTTTGTTTTAATGTAATTTATTCTTGTGCTGTTCCCTGCTCTCAGACTGACAACCCTGCAGTTGCTGAGATCAGGGGTTAACACTGACAAAGAAGTGCATTCAGGGTAACAGAAAAAGTCACAGAAGACAAGGAAGAACATTCTTAGCAGGAGAAAGTGCTGACATCATACAATAATGGCCTTTTCTTGGATTAAACATCCAGTCAAATGACTCGAACCGGTTTTCTTACGGAAACCCAGCAGATGGTTATTCATACGCTGCATACTGGTTTTCATCTCAGTTCTCGGAAGTCCTGATAATATACTTGAGAATGGGTGCTCTCCCTTAGATAACGAATCCTGGGTATACACTAGACTACAGGACACAGTAGCAAAGGTTATCTGGTTTATATCAAGTTAATTTCAATACATAGCATAAATATTAAAACATTTTTGTCATCAATCTGTGTCCTTCAATTAAAGGGGGGCAAGTTGGCTGGTCTGCCTAGGAAACCCAACCAGCCACCCTCCCCACATGCACAATGTTGTGGGGTGGGGCACACAGTGACGAGCAGCCATGTAGGGGACAAGGGCCTGGACTAGTGATAGACAGAAAAAGTGCATGCCTAGCGCCCCCCCCCCCCAGTTCTGGCCCTGTCTGCAATACCACACCTTGCTATATACTGTTAGGCTCACCCCCCCCCCCCCCAAAAGCACCAAACTCCATTCTTTGTCCTACCTCAAAACACATTTTTCGAGCACAATTACCATCATTTTTTCCCAAGTTGCAATGTATCTCCCACAATTCCAGAGTCACTGTGGATGCAAACAGGAGATTGTGCTGACACAATTGTGATGCATCTACTGCAACTGTGCCTGATTTATCAAAATGGATGCAACTGCACAAATGGTTCATTGCAAATTGGACACAATTGTGCCGGAATATTTTCTAAGTCTGCCTGCCATTATTTTAGGTGTTCAGAATGCGAGTGACATATGTGCCCCATTCTTTTGGCGCAAGCACACTGCATCTATTGATGCCACCTATGCAGGAGGTAGCTCCAGGGTTCCCTCATCATCAATAGACATAGCAACACCTGATTTGCACTGGTAGGCAGGAACCAAGTAAAACCATATGGAAGTGTAAAGAGCGCATTCTGCTACTTTGTATGGGGTTTTCAATTATAAGCTTCTTTGACCAATAACATAACACTGTGCCCTGCTGAACACAAGGCATGCATTTTTTTTCAAAATTAATTAATACAATATATGATGCAGGAGAAGATTAAGTAAAGTTGTGGGAGGAGCTAAATAAGGTTGTGTTCACAAAAGCAGTAGATGAAACCTGCAAGCAGAGTCAACAAGACCCTCATAAAAGCTAGTAAAAACTCAAGTTACTCAAGTTATTGTGTCAAGTACCATACACAATAAGTATCGTTAGTGGCCATTCACTAAGTCAAATGAAAACTCATTTTGAAAGAAAAATGCACATATATAAATTACTGCAAATATTAATTGTAAATATGCCAGCAGCTTCATATATACTATACTTTCAGCTACAACTTCACGTCACATTTTTTAGCATGATTGTTATGCACATGAAGTATGTGCTCTTTATACTGTCTTCTCTTGTCTACAAGTAAAGGAAAAAAAATGCTTTTTCTTTCAGCACGTTGAAAAAAAGGCATCCTGAAAAAGATCTTAATATCCTTCAAGGTATGGAAATATTGAGTCATGTGTCTATCTATGTTAAAACACGCTATTTGACGTAAACAATTGTATTTCAGTGGTAGTGCCCAATAAAAGGATACATTATTATGTTTTTCACTGAACATTTATGACTTTAAGATGTACCTGTAGCTGAACCTGAGCCAATAGCCACAATAACATTATATCATTAAACTTGATCAGAACAAAACAGAGAAATGAAATTAAAGGCTCCCTCTGCTGGAAGGAAATATTGATCAGACACAGTCCTCATAACCTGATATTAATTCACCGGTAATTTATGTGCTCATGCCTCACTATGGTTCAGTTAAAAACAATAAAAACAACCTCATCTGATGCTCGATATACATAACATTATCAGTTTTTGGAAAATAAAAAACTAGTTCCTACACAGAGAGCCTGTGTGGCTAAATGAAAGGTGACATTTTTAAAGCTGGCCCATACACAGACCAATAAAAACTGAAGCTTTGGTCCCTCCAGATAGCGTTGGTAATTTGTATGGAGCACTTGTGACTGCCCACCCAACCAATATCTGGCCAAACCATCAGCCAGATATGCATTGGGCAGTTTGGAAAATAACACCAATCGGTGGCACCCTGGCCAACCATAGCATAGAATGGGAGTCTGTTAACTTATGTGTTCCTGTGTGGTGGACTGCATGAGGAAACCCCATGTGTAATAGCCCTTAGGCGCTGCTGTGACATTCAGTGGGAGATAGCAAAGGCAATGTATGTAATGCACTCTGTGTAATACTCTTGACTGACAGCTCAGGGCTAGAAGCAATTAAGCAGTTAGCCACTAGCAGGTATACAGCATACACTGTTTCTAAGATCTAAATTCTGCTGAACAGAGAGATATCAAAGATGATTCTTTAGCTGAGTGCTAAACTTCAAGAGCAGCAAACTAGAAACAGAATAATATAGCAAAACCCTTTATCTGACCAGAGGTCAGTAACAATTAAGACCTCCATGAGTTAAGTGATGAGGGCACATTTTGTGCAGCAAATACATAAAAGCAGAATTTTTTTTATATACAGGAAAATCCTTTTCTCAGCTTCCTGGACTTTCAGTACAGATGTTAGGGTTAAAGGAGAACTAAAATCATGGTGAGTAGAACTGCTTTATTTTATATACTAAAATTACTTTACTAACCCAGAGTTTCAGCAGCCCTATAACAGTAATTGTCCATGACATTATTATTAATTAATATTCGTTATGAATGAAGAATACACTGGTTTCTATGATGTCACGTGAATCTGAATATATTACCAATCAGGCTTGTTTTGTGTCCTGTATATTGTATATATACTTACACGTATGCCAAAGATGTTCAAATAGTTTTTTACAGCTTCATTGTTATCATATTACCATATATTGTCTGTGTTAAGTCAAATAGGGTATCTGCTTTGTATATATTATGAGCTCACAGAAAAGGGCTGATTTAGCAATTCTATGGCTTGTGGGGAAAAAAAAGCAGCACAACATGCTGGATTTTTTTTCGCAACTGCTTTTTCTCGAATGCTACCATGTTTAAAAAGCTTGAAAAGAATAATCACTACATTTAGTTGTGAATGAAAAGTCTCACGCGTACAAAAATTACATTCACATTCATTTTCAATAAGGCTTAAAATCTCTGGAAAAAATGATACAGATATACTTCCCATTGACTTGTATAGAACCTCAACTGGTTTTGGTTGCACATTTTCTAATGCAAATGTTTATTGGGGGGGTTTCTTAAAAATCATACTGTAGCACACATCATACTGTAGTGTCTTAAGCAAAACATTTAATGACATTTAGGTCTGGGCTTCACTTTGCTGTCATTAAGCCATATTATTAAAATGTTGGAGGCCTGGATCACTGTAATGTTTGAAGACAAAGTTGCAACAAAGTTTTAGGTTTATGGCTGATGTCTTGAGGTGTTGCTTCAGAATCTCTATATAACTCTCCTTCCTTGCAATACAATGTATTTTTGGAAGTGCACCAGCCCCTTTTCCAGCAAAACACTTTGGAAACCACCCCCATGCTTCACATTTTGGATAGTGTTCTTCTGTGTTCACAGATGATTTGGGTGCTAACTTAACCATGTCTAGGACTTAGGGTTGCTACCTTTCTGGACATTAAAGTCTGGGAGCTGATCTTTAGCAGGATCTGTTTGGTTGGCCTGATCTGTCTCGGTTGGGTTAGTCATTGGCTCCTTGCACCAGAACCTTTGGTCCCACACCATTCTGCTGTGTAATGTTACTGCCTACTATCATTCCTATGTTCTATCAAAGAAATTATCTCTTAAAACAGAGTGTGCTGCTGCTTCTCATCCCCTCCCAGAGCCAAATTTTTTCAAGAGTTGTGGGAGTGAATGACTTTAGATACAGGCTTCTGCTCCCTTATGTTCCCATTACAAACAAGCTCAGTCTCAGAAAACTGCACACAGATATGAGTATAATATGATAAGTCTATTTTGTTGTAAGACCTGGAGTTGCACCCCCACTATCGTAAATACATACTACTCTGTAAGCTTTAAGTCTTCATTGCCAACAAAAGGCCAGTGCTGTATTTAAGAAGAGCATTAGATTGCACAGCACTAGTTAATGGTGCATCCTACCACAATCATCCCTGCTGAGACATCACCAGACACCCTTAGGGTTTCCTTACTGACATAAGAGCAATCTACATTCAAATGGAACACACTAAGCTATTTACCTGCCTGTGTACCTGCAGCTTAATTCTGCAGAGTGGAAAAGGTAAGTAAAAAAAGGCATGGACATTTAATTTTTTTTCGATCTGTGCCTTATTTTACAGAAAGAAAACGTATATGGAATCAAAAGGGATTATTACAAAAGGCAAATTATGGTGTGACAGTGTTATTATCTGCAAAGTATGCTGCAGACAGGTGAATGAGCTAAAAGTATTTCAAACTGCGACAAAGGCAAATTTGTACTTAATTACCAGTCATGTTACTGCAAAATAACTTGTCACTGCTCTAGGGAAAAACTGTGATTTAAACTAAGGAGTATTTTTCTTCAACACAGTTACACTAGATAGCAAAGTTTTGTGAGCACAGAACTTTCATTGTATTGGTGGCGAATATTGTTTCTCAGGTAAGAGCCATTACCCATAGAAACCAACAATGAAAAAAAATTAGTCTCTTTTTATGTTCACTAAATGGCTTCATTCTCCTGTTTTCTGTATAAAATTTCTCTGCTGAGAGAAACAACATGGCACCTCCCACTCAGGGCAGTCCTCAAGAAAAGGAATACAGCTGTCTTGAACCTCATCACATGCAAGGCCCTGCAAAATAAACGCACTCTCTATTCAATAAGATACAAGTGTTCTAAAATTTGAGCAATCTTTCTGTGCACAAAATAAGCTGGCCAATTTTACATAAGTTTATATACACACGCATACTGTTTTTCAATTGTAACAAAATAAGATGTATGGACTTTTTCATCCTAAATGTTATTATAAGGTGAAAACCACAATTTTAAAGAGCATTACAAAACACTGAATTCTTTATAAAAATTTTCTTTACATAAAGAAAGGGTAATTGTCTTTGTTGACTTTGCAGAAATAAAGTCCTGTTATTTGATCATTCTACCCAGCACTAATCATGTTCCCAAGCCCTGATGCTAGCCCCATATAGACTCATAGACTCAGTAGCTAAAGTGTGTTCATCTGACAGTAATGTGAAATAGTATTAAGGCACAAAAGCAGGAGAAGGCATCAGGGGAGCTCAGATTACAGTATGTAATTTCAAAGCCTCCTGGGGATGACAGGCAGAGATGTGCACTCAGTGGCTCTCAGCAGCCCTGAACAGATTTCAGTGCTTATTCAATTCAATTCAAACTGAATATAGAAATATAGGGTTATTAGTAGACGTGAATTACTTCCCACCGTTCATTATACGCTATTCATTACCAATTATGTTCTGATACTTCATGTTGCCAAATGACACTGCAGGTAAACACTACAAAAACATAATGAGAACAAGTATATGTGAATTGATTTTCTTTGTCTAGGTGCTTTGGTGTGAGAAACTGTGCTGGGGAGATTCCACAGGGTAATGCCACACTGGGTCAAACTGCAGAATTGGCAGTTTAATTAAATGAGATCCCGAGAGGAAGACTGAATGACAACCTAGAAAGGCAATTCTAGTGGATGAGAAGAATGTATGATCATTTATTTATAAACATCTTCTATGCCGCTGTACAGTAATAAATACTGAAGTAAGAGATATAAAGGAACACACATTTACTAATAACTAAGAAAAATAGGGTTCATTTGCTAAATACGTGCAAACAAATCGTAGCAAATGGCTATTTTTTTACCAAAAATTTACAAAAATTACACCAACTGCAATCAGATTCAGCATTTTGCAGCAGATATTGAAGGGACAAGAATAAGTGCCAGCTCATAAACTGTGCACACATGGGTGCATCCTGCCAACATGTAGATTGGACATGGGTGTGCAATAGGAGTATCTTCGTGTCCCCATAGGTGCAGAGTACAAAGGTTGCCTTTAGGCTTATCTCTTGACCAATGAAGGTGTCAGGTACAGGGCTCCCTTGTGCCACAGCATAAATTGCTGTATAGAGTATAAATGAGTGCAACTGCTGTGCCATTTTAATGGCTGCAATTCCATCTCACCTAAGGTCTGTCTGGCTCCTAAAGTTGAAACTACAATTCTAAATTATATTCAAGCCTCTCCATTATCCATGTTTTTTTACTTAATTAGATCTCACCAATACTGTTAAGAGTGCCCTAAAGAAAACAACAACAAATGCTAGTCGTGGTGGACTAGTGGACCTCTGTGGCACTGCATGGAGCACATATTGGCTGCCATGCCTGTCAATGGAGCTACAGGTTGTATGACAGATGATCTGCTTTCTTCTGCCTGGCTACAAACCACAGGCGTTGGAAATCAGAGGACCTGCTCTGTGTGTCCTAACCCTAAAGGGCAAAGTTACACGGGGTGATTAGTCACTGCGACTTCCACAACTTTTTGGAAAAGTCGTGGTGACAATTCGCGTGACGAACTTGGTTGCACGAATTGTCACAGCGATGCTCATGCTCTTCTATGGCGAAAAGTCCTTGCGACAAGTGACAAGTGGCTGCAATTAAGTAGCTCTGTGCGTCTTCAACATAACAGTTTTACAAACGCTGATTATGATTCACTTGCATACAAATGTCTATTACTGAAGATGATTAACTATGGCCAAAAAAAAAGTCCTGCGTGCCATTACTCTTAGGAGGATGATTATCTTTCCATATGACAATGATCCCAAATGTGGCCAAAGTAACACTGGAGAGCTAAAGAACCCAAAGGAGAATGTCATACAGGTATCGGACCCCTTATCCGGAAACCCATTATCCAGAAAGTTCCGAATTATGGAAAGGCCATCTCCCATAGACTCAATTTTAATCAAATAATTCACATATTTAAAAATGATTCACTTTTTCTCTGTAATAAAACAGTACCTTGTACTTGATCCCAACTAAGATATAGTTAAGCCTTACTGGAGCCAAAACAATCATATTACTGTTTAAATAATTTTATTAGCAGACTTAAGGTAGGAGATCCAGAAAACCCCAGGTCCCAAGCATTCTGGGTAATGGGTCCCATACCTGTACAATGACCCAGTCAACCCTTGACCTCAGTCCAACTAATATAAAAGCAGGGTAAAAATGTCATCCAGCTAAGCTGAACAACTTGGAGCATGGATGGGCTAAAATCACTCATGGACTGTTTGCAACACTGGTAAATACTTAAAGAAGAATGAAACTTGAAGACACTGCTTCTTATAACCCACCCCCCCCTACTAAAACGCTTCAGTAAAAATTGCATATTGGCTAGCTTTGTCCCACACTTCTGTCTTGAACATTTTTAATAAAGCCAAGACTGCTGCCGCCATTTTCTTTTTATTCACATAACTTCCCCCAACTTTCAAATACAGACCTAAATCAGACAGAGTTGACTGCAGATTTATTTTTTCTTTGCCAACCTACTCCTTCATTTGCTACTGCACTGTAAAAAAAATAACTGAAAAGCTTAAGGGTGAAGACCCATGGAGCTACTAGTAGCAGCTATTCGCCATGGCTACAAAAAAAAGACAATGTTGACCATTTACTAATAATTGTCTCTATGTGTGTTTTAGCAGAGGCAATTCTCAGTACTGTCTATGGCAGGGTATTTTCTGGCTCTTAGTAGCCGTGACAAGTAGCTGCTACTAAGTAGCTCCATGTGTCTTGACCCTGAGGGCAGTGGCACATGGGGAGATTAGTCGCCCTGCGACAAATCTTCATTACCATGGGCAACTAATCTCCCCACAATTCCTTCCTTGAGAGGAAACTTCGAGAAATTGTAGCGATGCGTATGCCATTCCACTGGTGATTTACATTCTTGCCGGTGGGATTGCACTGTGGGGAGATTAGTCGCCCGTGGTAACGAAGATTTGTTGCGGGGCGACTAATCTCCCCGTGTGCCACTACCCTGAATGTAGAGGGCACTGTTATAGTAACCTGATGCAGTAAATCTTATTGGAGCAGCAAATTAGGCTGGGCAGAGAGGCCATGTAACCCAGACCGCAGGATAAAAAGCTAGGGATTTGTGCGTGTGCTCAGGGTTCTAGGTAGATTTATTGTGCATGCGTGTGCCCTGAATCGGATTTTTTCTGCAATTTAAGGAAGATATAATTTCACCGACAGATTGTCAATTCTTTTGCAAACTATTAATGGCTATGAAAAACAGAAAAAATGTTACAGCAACTAACTCCTGGTAAACACATCAAAATATAATGGGCAGTAAGCTAAGCTATTTTTATTTTTAACCTTTCATTGTCTTTTAACCCGAAAGACAAAATGGAGCTGTAAACCCAACAATGACATGTTGCATAATGAAAGCCTTTGCAATTCTAAGCAACTTGCCAATATACATTAGTTACACATTTTTAAACTAAACTAAACGTATTTTATATTAGCAGCTAAATATGTATGTACTTTCTTATTCCTGCAATGCTGGTTCTGGCTAGTAAGCTTCCATTGTGGTGTCACTGGGCTCTTATCTGTTAGCTAAAAAACAACAGCACAGAATATGCCATAGCCCTAAATCCTATGTCCTGTAAATCTGATGGTTTAAACATGTTAGGGAAACTGTACATTAATACCACACATTTTAAATGATACATAACACTAAAATTTTTGAGGAAAGTGTGTCTATAACTGAAATGCAAAATAGATTTAAGTTTCTATAAAAGAAATAATAAGTTTTAGGAAAAAGTCATTATTGAAGTTATTTAGATGTATGTAGATAATGCTGCTCAAAGGCCTATAGAACACTGTGGACTTGATTGCAACAATACTCCCATCAGAATTCCATTAGCATCACACGCAAAATGTAAGTCGCCGGTGGGATGGCACACACGGCGGCGCGATTTCGGCAAATCGCCGAAAAAGCCTCGCGAGGCAACTTCGGCGATTTGCACGTGTGCCATCCCACCGGCGACTTACATTTTCGCCGATGGGATGGCAGGTGATGGCAACTCGGGGAGATTAGTCGCCCGTGAACAGGGAGTTTTGTCGCGGGCGACTAATCTCCCCGTGTGCCAGAGCCCTTAATGCTAAGTTGCTTAGATTAGTTCTATCTACAAGATAATAAAAAGTAATTTTAAGGGCTGGTGATGTACTTGTAAACTGGGGTAAAACTTCTGAGGGGACCAAGACACCCCTGGTTCTGAAGACCATGACTCGGTTATTGAGAAAAAGTTAATTACTTTTAAAAGGGTAGCAGTAGGATTGTGTTTCTAATTATTTTAAACTCACAAAATCAAAGACTTGAATGCTAAGTTGTTTAGGTTAGTTCTATCTACAAGATAATAAAAGGTAATTTTAAAGGCTGGTCATGTACTTGTTGCCTTGTCACCAAAAGGAACTGTAATAAATCACTTTCCATTATAGTCAATAAGAACTGCTTATCACCCAAAAATCAAGATGTGTAACAATCACACCAGATGCTGCACTTGCACGGATACCCATTGATGATAATGAGCAGCAATATGTAGCTGGATCCAGTCGGCTTGCCCACATTAAAAAACAGAACTTGGTAAAACTTCTGAGGGGACCAAGACACTGGTTCTGAAGACCATGACTGAGTTATT
Organism: Xenopus tropicalis; assembly: GCF_000004195.4. Lineage (NCBI taxonomy): Eukaryota > Metazoa > Chordata > Amphibia > Anura > Pipidae > Xenopus > Xenopus tropicalis. Next base: position 44,616,539 of record NC_030683.2, on the reverse strand, counting down.
GAGAAAAAAATAATTCCATGTAAGAGGGTAGCAGTAGGATTGTGTTTCTAATTATTTATAGATATTTGTTCAGTTAGCAGAGAACACTGTACTACCATTGCCTGTCTTAAGCCTAATAGTTTCTCTGGTTTGTATTGGTCAGATTACAAATGTAAACATTTAAAAAATTATAATTACAGAACTGCTAAGGCTGGTGGCACATGGGGAGATTTGTCACCAGCTGTTAAAGAAGAAGGAAAGGCTAATAAAGAGTTATTCTCAAGCTGCAGGTATACCTTCAGTTATCTCAATAGTGCCCTTAAATCTCCCCATATTTCTCCTGTTCAGATGATCAAAAGCCAGGAAGAAACAGGAAGAAAAAATGCTGAGCTGTGTAAAGAAAGTTCCCATAATGCCTCACTCCTGCACCAAAAGCAAGACTGGTGTACATGCTCAGACTATGGGGGAGATTTATGAAGACATGACCGCTCTGAGTGTATCTTTGACAATTTTTTTGCGCTTGCGCAACTTTTTCGTAGGCCCGCACGACTTTTTCGGATGCTTGCGCGACTTTTATGTACGCTTGCGCGGAAAATTCGGAAAGGTTCTGCCGCTGTTTACAATCTTTCGGTACGAAAATTTCGTGACTTTCAGATAGCCAATACAATATTATCATGACTAATATGATTTTTTGTAAGCATTTTTGTGATATTTGCGATCTTCAGAAATTATCGTATCCAATCCGAATTTTTCCCATTCGGGATTCGAACTCATGTTTTAATTAATCAGCCCCTATGAGTTAGCTTCCTGCTGATTGGCTCAGATCCACATTCCTAAGGGGGGAGTGAGTTCTTAGCATCCTTGAGGGAGGGGGAAGCAGGAGAGAGCAGAAAGCAGAAAGCTGCGTGTCTCTGGCACAGGAAAACATACACAATAATCTTTTGACAGAGAAGTCAGTGCAGCGTTTCTGTAAGTGCTTACGGCTGTATTTACATAGACCTTTCTGATAAAGCTTACTTAGTTTTTACCTTTCTTTCTCCTTTAAATCTTGGCTGCCACGGGTGACAAATCTTCTCTGAATGCCTTCCAACCAGCAATAAAGCGAATCGCTGGTGGGAAGGCATATGCAGGAAACATTGAGCGACAGAAAACAGACCGGCAATTCACTTTTTCACCAGTGGCAAAGCATTCAGGGAGATTTGATGCCTGCGGTAGCCGATATTAAACCGCAGGCGCCAAATCTCCCCATGTGCCACCAGCCTTAGGCTGATTCTCATGCAGAATTTAAGAACAGTTAAACCCTGCAATCAAAGTTCTCTTTGTCAGAGTTAGTACATCGTACAACGTTATTCATGCAGTACTGCCTTGATAAACAGAGATGCGAAATTCTAGGCTTATAGTATACAAAAAATTGCATTATTCGTAATTACCCCATCTCAACATAAATAGGAAGACACCAACTGCAAACAAGTTTCATTATGAGAATGCTAGCGGTGACATGTTGAAATTACATGATATGTACCTGCTTTAAAAAAATTACCCTACCCACCCACTCCAACAAGTGCCCTAACTGTAAATGGTACTTTTAACCCAATGATGGTATAATCTCATGGGTAGTGCCCTGAGTACTATCCATATGTTATATAGAAAGCACCATATTGTATTTACAACCCCTATTCTCCAATCTCTATCTGGATTAGCATAACAATGTTTCCAAGATACCTGCCTAATAGCAAGTGTACAGATTCCAGGCATGTGGAAGGGATGCAGCAGTAAGTGGGGATAAAGGCCATACACGGACAGATTTTAGTTGCCGATTCGGGTCCTTTAGACTGATTTGGTAGTTTATCTGCTCGTGCATGGGCACCCTCAACCGAGATCTGGCCTAAAATTTGGCAGATCTCAATCACGCAGGTTTGATTTTCGGTCAGATCGGGGACCGCAAAGGCTCACTGATGCAGTCCCCAACCCGATGGTGCTTATGCCCGTCGTTGTAATTAGCCTGACATCGCCCATTTTTAGGTGGGCATATCAGGAGAAGATCCACTTACTTGGCGACCTTGCTACAGGTCTATTCACCTATACTAACAATCAGTAGGAAGCATGTACTAATTACCTGTTTAATCACTGAGGGTGCCAAAATGTTAAAGGAACAGTAACACCAAAAAATGAAAGCGCTTTAAAGTAATAAAAATATAATGCACTGTTGCCCTGCACTGGTAAAACTGGTGTGTTTGCTACAGTAACACTACTATAATTTATATAATAAGCTGCTGTGTAGCCACGGGGGCAGCCATTCAAGCTGGAAGAAGGTCTGTGTAGTAGCTTTTGACAGATTTTAATGTGAGAAACACAAGAACACAAGCTGTAACACTACGAAACAAAGACGTTCCAATTTTAAAAAGGACACCTGCCATTGACTTTTACATAACCTTGACAGCTTTTAGATTTTTTATTTCAGACTTTTCGCAGTTTCAACCCATAATAAATGGCAAAAAAATAAAATTTTTCACAATAAAAATCATATTTTTGAGCAAAATAACACAAATCATGAAAAAAAAATATGACTGTTAGTAAATGCCCCCCTTAGGGCAAGGTCACACGGGGGCGGATTGTTAACTTGCAGATAAGCGCAGGCTGTCAATCCAACAGTGCGTTAGTTGGTCAATTTTGGCTGCATGTGCCTGCACCAGGGCTGATTCTATGCTTCGGGGTGCGGGCACAATTAGAAGAAATTTTAAGTGTACGGGCGGATAAGCGCAGGCTGACAATCCACAGTGTGTGTCTTTACCCTTAATGTCTGCAGTCTAAAAGAGCCCTTAATCAGCATGAGCCTGAATGCAAAGTGTAATTAGGATTAAGTTAAGGGTATCACTGACCCTACTAATCCAGTTTTGTTTGGGGAATGAGTCAGATCTATGCGTGGAGGTAAAGCTGCTCTATCATTGCCTTTCTAAATCTAATACAACCAGTATCCTTGTTGTGACAATCTAAAAAAAAAAAGAAAAATCAGGGCCTTGTGCTGTATTGCATCCCAGGAGATATGGTTACAGCCTAAGTGCAGGAACTGTCCAGTAGGGTACATCCCAACACTGCAGTTCTATGACAGCTTAAAGACTGCAACAAAGTATTAGATTTCACATTCTTCTCATACACGTTACATAAAACAACTGTAGACCTATCGGACGTCAGGCTTGGATCTAATACAGAAGGTGACCTTGTGGCTAAAATCAGCCAGAGGGAAGGAAGTTGATGTCACATAATATATTTTACGTTCCTCTTCTTTCTTATTCTCATATATAGTAAGTACCCATTGATGGGAGGAATATTTACTTTGTTTTGCTCATTTATTTATGAAAATGATGTTCTACAATATAAAGTTTATGCCTTTTTATTTTACTCATGTCAATGTCTGACTGGGATTCACAATGCAACTGTAATTTGCCAACACCATATGATGATGATGATATGATGTTAGGAATGCACCAAATCCCAGAACTTCTTGTATGGTTCAGATTTGTCCAAATCCATAGTGCTCAGCAAAAATTAAATCAATACCAATCAATCAGTTACTGACTTTAAAGTACTGAATAATTGGTTGTAACTATTTTAGATGGTACAAACCTTAAGGGGAAATTAATTAATTTAAATATACAAATAGGGGTGGATTTGGTGGAGATTTAAATGATATGTATGAATTGACATGATTTGGAAATTATCTAGTTACTCCTTAAATCCGGGATTATCATCACATTATTTGATGCCCTTACCCATTTTCTACCTGATTCCTAACTTTTTGCAAGTAAGCTGCATAACAAAATAATTATTCTTTATTAGAGCAGATGAGATTTATATACCTAAAGTGATTCAGTTGAAGAGTTCAGAAAAAGCACAAGCCCTGCAACCTCCCATAGTCAACTGTGATTTGTGTGCAGGTCAGACAAGCAGATCAGTGCAACATGGCCATTCACACATGGGGAAATTGCTTTTCAGATGGCCTGTGTTTGGCTGTCTATGCATCTGTGTGACACCAAACATTTAGTAAAAGAACATACTTCTAATGGTAACGTAAAACCGTTTATTGGCTAACTGCAATATGTAAAAATGCAAGCATTCGAGAAAACATTACATCTCTTCATTAAGCATTCAGCACACAGGGCAAACAAATATAGGGCATAGTACAGGATTATTTCATCTTATTTGAAAAGCTTCTATTTATAAATGCTGCAGCACTTAGGGAGCGAACAGCAGGTAACACAGTAACCAAGGCATATTGCCTGCAAAGACTTAACAAAAAGGGGTACACTATACAGCTTTGATCAAATGTGTTTTGCTGGGGTACATAGCAAATAATTGTAAAATTAATAAGATCTGGATCTGTTTGTATAAAAAAAAAAATGTTTGCTTCCTTCTTGGCCCTAATTCAAAGTACCAAGGGGTCCATGCAATTTGCTCATATTAAGGGTTTGTTTAGCCAATGCTTTTATGCTGTCTGTCTTTGGCCAACTGTGCCCGCTGCTAAATGGACCCCAATTCACAGATCTGTGTACTAGAACTTACATCCTGAGACTCCTATTGGAGATTATTATATTGGGCATAACCATCACATGCAATATGACGGAGTGTACAAAGTAAAAGTGTAATTATAAACAACGGCATGAACGTGCCTGAAGAACCCAGAGTGACCACCGCAGAAGTACTCATGTATTTCTGTTCACAGCATGCGATACACTGAAAGGAATTGCAGTAAACCTTTCCTAAGCGATACTTGGACCGTCAATGCCAAATGTACATAATCCCATAAAGAAGAAATGTGAAAAATGAATTTACTATTTTTATAATATGGAACATTAGTAGTAAGACTTTGAGGTTGGGTCTGGTTTATAGTAGGGACTGTACACATAGAAATATCAAATGCTGACTACTGCTATATTGCATTATACAGATTAAAGCCATGTCCAAAGGTAACAACTGGACAGACCGCTATATGTTCTGTTAGAGGTAATAATCCAGACTTACTGTCCATTTATTGTCTAATGTGCAAGACAAACATTGCAGTACAAATGAACCACTCAAACCAAGGATGGCTATGTGTGCTCCCAGCCCACCATTTCCAGTGCTCTGGAAGTTGAGGTATAACTATGGGAATGAGAACCTAGGATTTCTGGGGGCCCAGGAGATACAGCTGTCCTGGGAAGGCACTGACTGTCTTGTTACAACTTTTTAATGGCTGTGACACACGGGGAGATTAGTCACGCCGCGACAAATCTCCATTGTCGCAGGAAACTTCGGTGACTTTTACATTGACGATTACAGTGACGATTTACATTCTTGCCGGTGTGATGGCATTTCGGGGAGATTAGTCGCCCGCGAAAAGGAAAATTTGTTGCGGGACAACTAATCTCCCCGTGTACCCCTGCCCTAAGAAGGCACTACAATGATTTTGCTGTGGGGCCCAGTAATTTCTATTTATGCCACTTCTGTTTTAGAATTAGTGCTGGACACGGCAAGGTGACACAAAGAAAGCAAAGCAAAACAAGAAGCTGGTTTAACTAGAAGCCACTCAAATAGTGTGAAGTTGTGCATACATAAAATATGTATTTTCTTTTCCAAAAATAGTTGCAGTATATGAAGCTGTCTCTGGCGCTTATCCCAGGTGCTGGCCCTGAAACAAGGCCTAAAACCGCTAGACCTTAGCATTTTTATAGCTATGACCCTGCTGGGGTATGCTTCATCAGTTGTATGTAGGCAAAGGGGCAGGAACTAAGAGAGACTCCTCGTATAATGACTCTGATTGCAGTGGGGCTGTGACGCACCTCGGTGCTGTTTAACCTCTGTGTAACGTGGCTATGTGACGATGCGGAGAGGTGTAGTTCAGTGGTGAGAAAGCCACAGGTTGTGGAACCCCGGCCTGTACCTGTGCAGTACACGCTAGGCTGCTGCTGCTGCCTGTCCCTAAGCTGTAAGCGAGTCCCTGGGCGGGCCCGGACGGGAGGCGGTCTCTCCGGAGATAGAGAGGGAGGGAGCGGGGCCGCTGTTATTGTTGCCGCGCTGTGAGAGCTGCCGGGTTGGCGGCTGTAGGGAAGGAACAGCGCCGGTAAAAGCAGCCTCAGCTCTGGGGCGGGGAACATACCATCGGCAGGGGGAAGCGGACAAACGTTCTAACTTCCTGGGCTCATTTGGACTGTTCTTCCCGGATCCAGTTTTGCCTGCAGCTTTCTGTTCTCTAACAGGAGATCTACGGAGCAGCCGCAGGTAGGGAATGTAGTACCGCCCGGCCGGGCAGGGGCGCCCATCGTGCGAATCACAGGGTTGAGTTTGTGTGGGGCTGCTGTGGGGAGGCTGAGCGGGACAGTCGCACTCTCACATACACAGCGGGCTCACGGGCAGCTCTGGGGGCTCTGTACCCGGGGCATCTAGGGATAAACAGGCACTCCGGGAGGGGGACAGTAACCTAAGCAAGAGAATGGGGGTAGAAATGGGGTGGTGCCTGCATGTTTGGGGGGACGGAATTAGCGGGGCCCAGGGCTGGGTGAGTGTGAGGAGAAGGGGCAAGGGAATGGAGGCGGGGGCAGGAAGGTCACAGTCCTTAGTGGCCAACTGATCCCAAGTACAATCTCAGTGTTATGTCCCCACAGAAATCGTAGGGCAGTACAACTGCTGGGAACATGTTGTTTTACCCCAGAAATCGCATGCCTGTACTCCTGCCCTGTGTGCTTGGGGCAGTATGAAAGCTTTGGGCTCAGCACTAATAACTACCAGGACGTGTTTATTAGAAATATAGAATGCAGTGTGCCTGGGAATCACTCTTTGTGGCTTGGCTTGATTCCATTAGTGTGAAAGAGAATATGGAGCAGCCATCGGCCACTCTGCAATTCTTCTGTTGCTGTTCTGCTACAATTTACATGGTTTGGTAAGAGCAGAAGGCTTTCAGGGATAGTTGAGATCTGTAGTTCTGCAATATCAAGAGAGCTGCAAGTTGGCCAACCCTACTTTAGATATTTGTCTGTCCCAGTGACAGACTATGGTGTAAAATAGTATGCTTGCCTAGTATGGGCTCATAGGCACCTGGTAAATGAGTAACCAAGAACAGGATCACACATTGCTTTATAAACAAATAGAGTTATGCAAGCCTTACCTGGCATGTGTTTCAATCAATTACAGACTGTCACATATTCAGTCATATACTTGCATGTAGTAAAGTATAAACCAAGAGAGCAGTATCATCATTTTTATTTCACTTTATAGCCTCACTTCTTCATATTTAATAATGAAAGCTATACCTTGCACTGGCAATATTACTTGTAGCACTTCACACAAGTTTTCCCTTACATTTCCTGGTTCTGGCGAGTGCTGACTGTTCACATTTCATAAACTGGTGTTGACGTGTGTGTGGGAGACCTAATAGTCTTACACTGTGAGCAATACAAGGGTGGTTTGATTTGAAAGCAGGGCTTGCACTAAAAGCCTGTAGCTGGTTACTCTTGCTATGTGAATTTAAGCCTGTTTATTGTAGTTCTGAGTGCTGGACAACTTGCATTTTGTTTACAAGCTATTGATGCTGTAGCCTTTGTGTGCCAAATATGAAGCCTTGCCGTACATGTAGAAAAAGATTGGTGCTTTAGATAAGCTTTTGTCACTTTAGTTTTCAGTATAAAAATCTTTTCAGGTCAATCGGATCCAGGCTTATTTGGGTGGATACCAAAGCTTTCTCTGTAGGCCTCTCAAGCTTAAGGCAGTGAATAATTGTGTGTCAGGATATTAGAAGGATGCCTTTCAGCATTTATTATTTTGATGAATGAAGAAGCTTTTATTTCCCAGAAATGATATCTATCTTTCAAATGTTATTGCCGATCAGGGGAGATATATTGGATAATGCATTTAGCATAATCTGTTGGCAGTAACATCCATGAAATGTATGTATTTCATTACTTACTGAGTGCACATAGTTTCATCAAGGATATTTCACACATTCTGTTGTTTGAAATCCTCTGCCTGGCTTCAGTTAAATACTTCAAAGCATGATCCTGTAATCGAGAAAAGGGGATTCCTCTCTATAAATGTCACCACACATAAAGACCTAAGCCAGTGTAAGTGATAAATGTGAATATGCAGAATGGGCTATTTACCCCTTTACTCACATGTTGATGGGCTTCTGCATTGAAGTGGTTAGGTGTGTAACAATAGCAAAGTCAAGTGTATATACAATGCCGCCACTGGAATTTTGTGTTGGGGAGTCACATCTGTGTGTTATCTTACCTTTGCATGTTGTGGATTGAAATTCTGAGTTGGTAACAAAGCAAGAAAGTACAGCATTGTAACATAACATGTTACAGCATGGTAACATAAATTGAATGCAAATTAATTTATTTAGTGCAAAACAAATGTTTTAAATCCAGCTGGTTAGAAAAGTAGAATATTTTATGTTTGTGTTTAAAGCTGAAACTCAGAGTTCTGTATTATACATCACAGGCAAAGTAATTAAAATGTTTGCTTATTAAGTGGATTCATTAAACATTCCTATAATAAAATTTTAATTTCTCTTAGGGGAGTCTGAAATTAGATCTTTCTCTCTAACATAGCTATAAACATAGCAATAAACATAATGTAACTTGGTATATTATGTAGGTTGTAATTCCTGTTATAGACATGCTCTTGTTTGATGTCCTTTTTGGTTAATCTGGTTAACCTGCTTTACATAAATTGAGAATTGTATTAGGAAATTCACAGTAAGAGCATATGTAAAAACCCAGTGTTCTGTCATTTCAAACTTTTGAAACTTTAAACCATAAGCACTAGTAATTACAGCAACACTATTACCTCTGTGAACAGGACTATGGGTTTCTATTTAATTAAAGGTTAAGTTTGTTTTCTCGCAGATTTTGTTGGGCTGCTGGAAAACATGTGATATTTTCTGCTGTGTGTTTTGCTATATACAACACAGTCATTGAAATTTGTAGGAATTGTTGACTGTTTAAAATCTGTAATTTTTGTATATGTTTATTAAAAGGTTAGAAAATATAGGACAACAGTTCTTGAATATTAATTATTTTAGACACGTATTCCAAGGTCTTTTGTTTTAGCTAATGGATGTCAGTATTTTATTGGAATATATAATTTGCATGTTACTGCTTGTTTTGAGAGCTGGTGTGGCAGCTCCTATTAAAATAAGTCTAATTCAGATAACGCCTAACATATAATAGGGCCCTTTTGTCTTATAGTAATGTTTTTCTTGAACATACAATTGCCTGTAAATGCAAATATAACTTGTAGCATACATCTCTTTGCCATCATTTTCAGTTACTGCTGTTTTGAGACATTATGGATAGACCAGTATTGAACTTATTTGCATCCCATTACTTTATTAGCCAGTGGCACCTATGCTTTAAGACTGTTTCTTCAATCCGCTACTTACGCTGTCAAGTGATTAATTATATTTTACAAAGCTTGCTTCCCTTATTAATCATATGAGACCACACAATCCATGGAGAAATTTCACGCTAGCAGAGTGGACAGTTTTTTTTCTGCACGTGAAAGGGTGTTAATGTTGCCTGTTTAATTAATAATACTACTACAGATAAAATCAAATGCATTATTGAATTGCAAGTGTAAAATTGGTAATCAGTAATCACAAGTATTTAGTTTAATTTATAGTTGGTGTTTTAAAGTGTTACTTGAATTGCTTGGTGGGACATCAAAAGCCATTTTGCTCTGTATGATGGTTTATAGATAAACTGCAAAAATGTTTATAATTTTGGTATGCATTCATAGTTTCTTTGAGCCTGAAACAAGATTAACTGAAGTTACTTAGCATTATAATCCTGCTGGGGGTGTGCGCCTTACATTTTTAAAATTTAAAGACAGATGATAATGACCTAAAATAATTGTATTTTGGGTCATTATCATCAATGCCTTTGTAAATATTTATGGCAATTAGGAGCCCTATTCATTGTATCAAATGGAGAACATCCAACCCAAGAGCACATCTTGGCTTCAGATTGGGAATATTCAGTAGCACAGGTTGCACATATGTATGTTGCTAATACATTTAAAGATCTTTCCCCAATACATCCAGTTTGAGGTAGGGGTTATTGGGCTGATCTTATTGTTTGCCCCCTCCCTATATTGATCAGATAGGTTTATAGGAGGCAAACGATCATATCACACTGACGGAATACAGGCTGTCAGGGCAAGGACTGCATCAACGGACCCACATATAGTTCTAACCTTGAAGGGATTTTTAAACCTGTCTGATCAATATCAATCTTGCAGGTTTAAGAGGGCTGCATACATTAATGACATATATGTCAAATGTGAATCAGCAAAAAAATTCAGCAGCTACTTCATATTTCTTATACTTATTGCACATAAGCTCAGTGCAACAAAAGGATTAGGCGATGTTTGGCAGTGGCTTTCTACATTTATAGGTACATTTGCTCATGATATGATATTCAGAATGCTCGGGACTTGGGTTTTCTGGATAAGGGGTTTTTCCATAATTTGGATCATCATACTTTGTCTTCTAAAATCATTTAAACATAAAATAAACCCAATAGGTTTGTTTTTGCTCCCATAATGATTAATTATAACTAGTTGGTATAAAGTACAAGGTACTGTTTTGTTCTTGCATAGGAGGAGAATTAAACCACCCAGTGTAAATATAAAAATCAATTTATTTGAAATATTTAGTTCATTCAATTAAAAGTAATCAAACAGTGTTTACACATGATTAATATATAAAAAACAAAAAATACCTATACAAGAACTAATAATAAATATAATGCCAGAATAAAAACAAAATTTATCACTTAGTAGAGAAATGGAAATTGCATCATATACTTTCATAAACCAGTAGGGATTAGAAATTGATGTTATCACAATACACGAAGTGGATTAGCAGAAATATAGCACAGTATATATATAAAGTGAATATGGGAGAGGATTATTGCACGTATACCCATATATTGAAAGTGAAGTTCATTAATTAAGGCTTTACTAATAGCTAGTTGCCTACTTCTACAATTATGTTGGGGCAAACTAGTTCCTATGGGGAGATGCCTCTCAGGCAAACCCCCTTAGTACAAACGACTACTAAATGGGATTAGATAAAACAACGCTCGATTAGCCGACCTAATATATGGCGTGTAAAATCACAAAAAGCACCACAGGTTAAAACCGGTTCACACGCCGGCAATGCATAAACTCTACGGCCAAATTATCACCAATTACTAGATAAATCCCCCCCACACTAGTGGTGTTAGATATATTACCCTCTGTCCCGGCCGGGAACTTACTATGGGTCAGAAGCAGTCTGAGGATCAGCCCCTTGCAAACGGCACCGCGTCGCTTCTCTTCCAAGCGGTGACGTCACTAATGTGAGCCGGATGTCGGGCTACGGATCCTCACCTGTCTCACCTGAGACAGGTGAGGATCCGTAGCCCGACATCCGGCTCACATTAGTGACGTCACCGCTTGGAAGAGAAGCGACGCGGTGCCGTTTGCAAGGGGCTGATCCTCAGACTGCTTCTGACCCATAGTAAGTTCCCGGCCGGGACAGAGGGTAATATATCTAACACCACTAGTGTGGGGGGGATTTATCTAGTAATTGGTGATAATTTGGCCGTAGAGTTTATGCATTGCCGGCGTGTGAACCGGTTTTAACCTGTGGTGCTTTTTGTGATTTTACACGCCATATATTAGGTCGGCTAATCGAGCGTTGTTTTATCTAATCCCATTTAGTAGTCGTTTGTACTAAGGGGGTTTGCCTGAGAGGCATCTCCCCATAGGAACTAGTTTGCCCCAACATAATTGTAGAAGTAGGCAACTAGCTATTAGTAAAGCCTTAATTAATGAACTTCACTTTCAATATATGGGTATACGTGCAATAATCCTCTCCCATATTCACTTTATATATATACTGTGCTATATTTCTGCTAATCCACTTCGTGTATTGTGATAACATCAATTTCTAATCCCTACTGGTTTATGAAAGTATATGATGCAATTTCCATTTCTCTACTAAGTGATAAATTTTGTTTTTATTCTGGCATTATATTTATTATTAGTTCTTGTATAGGTATTTTTTGTTTTTTATATATTAATCATGTGTAAACACTGTTTGATTACTTTTAATTGAATGAACTAAATATTTCAAATAAATTGATTTTTATATTTACACTGGGTGGTTTAATTAATTTGAGCGCCAACTCCTTTTTGTAATAATTTATAGTTTATATTTGGGATTAGTCTGGAGGTAGGCAGCTATTTATAATTTTTTAGGTCACATTTCTGGTCACTATTGTTGGGTATTTATGTGTTTTTTTAATTGCAAGTTATTTATACTTAGAAGTTAAAATTAAACAAGCGCAGATAAGGGTTGAATTCATAGGAGGAGAATTGACAAATAAAATGGTTTTCAGAGGCTTTCTAGTCCCAATGGTTGATAAATATAGATGTTTATCAAATGTTTAACTCACTATAATTTACATTTTTGTTCTGTCCATCTGTAAAGTTGGAGCCTTATCTGTCTTGTAGATTGTATTTCATATTGCAGTAAATATACACTGTCCTTCTGAAAGAGTCATTTCTGTGGGACTTGAGTTCCTGCATGCAAACCACGTTTTAGTTGCATGGACGTAGATGCATGATGCTGACATTTTTAGACTTTGGAAAAGGGTTCAAAGGAATTTCATTTTAAGTTATCAGTTATAGAGTTACCAGTTTAACATATTTTGAATACAGCGTAGATTTGTTTTTTAAAGTGCATTTGTCTTAAGAGGCTGCAGTCTGCCTGTTGTTTCTTTAAAGAAACCATGCTTTTACAGTTTCCTTGTAAAGTCTGTTCAACAATGTCCACATGGCTGTAAGTGGGGAGTTAGGGCTGCTGCCCTAATATCAGCCTAATATTTTAGAGGTGCAAGAGAAATGTCTTGCATTTGTTTGATATAGTTCATTAGGCCCGGATGCAGGCGCACTGAGTGGATTTTGTAGCCGAAATGCATACTCGCACAATTGGTGAAGAAATCCATTACATGTGCCTGCACCTGGGCCAATGCAAAAGGTCATAAAGCAGGCACAGTGAAATGCTGATGCCAGCGTATATGTAGGCCCTGTGTGGCATTAGCCTTAACCTTTGCCACTGGTCCTTGGTTGCAGCTTAAAGTCTGTTAACTGTAACATGGATTTTGACAATTTACACTAAAAACAACAAAAGAACCCATGATTGGTAAAGTTGTATGTGCTTACACAGTGAACATTTGTGGCTCAGCAGAGATACTTTTAACCATCATTACACTGACCAGTTAGGGTTGTAGCAATTGTTCTCCCATGAGAGATGCTTTGTTATGAATTATTGCTTAGTAAAACATTGATGGGGTTGCACACCTGACTTAGCCTTACGTGGTATCTTCTGCATCCCAAAGCCAGTAGAAGTCTGTAGTATGGCAACCTGCCTGTAATACAAGTAACAGGTTATTCCAGCATAAGATAGTATAATAAAGTGATTGGATAGTTCCTGCTCATTTTGATAACCCCATGTGCAAGAATCCTTTTTGCTTTCTATCACTTTATAAAGTGTTCTGAAGTTCATCATAGTTTTGTCACGTAATAGTACTGTATTATCATTAGGGGTCTTTGAGGTGACCTTATGAGTAATCATGTCCTCTCCATTTTCTTTTTAAAGTACCTAATGGAGCTGCTGCAGAGTTTGTTAGTTAAGGATAGGGATCCCCAGCCTTTTTTACCCGTGAGCCACATTCAAATGTAAAAACAGTGGGGGAACAACACAAGCATTTGGTACCTGGGAGGGTGCAATGACCAAGGGGCCAAAATGTTAGGCACCCCCAAGTGACTTTAATCGCTTACCTTGTACCCCGGGCTGGTGCCCCTGTTAAAAGAGAACTGCACCAGCCCGGGGTAGCAGCGAGCGATTCCTCCTCCCGCGTTGGCGCATTGCGCATGTGCAGTAGAGTGAAAAGCCGTACTTAAACAAGAAAGTCGGCTATTCACTCTACTGCGTATGCGCTGGCCCAGGGATTTTGCCGCAAAAGAAACACGGAAAGAGGAAGCGCTCGCTCCTGGTACTCCGGGCTGGTGCTGTTTTCTCCTAACAGGGGCACCAGCCCAAGGTACAAGGTAAGCGATTAAAATCACTTGGGGGTGCCTAACATTTTGGCAATCCCAAGTACCGGTAACTTAGCCTTTCCTTCTCCTTTAATAATGTAGTTTGCACATGAAGCTATATGCAGTGTATGCACTTCTAGTCCTGCTGTGCACTTTTCTTTCCTTTATCTGTAGTAAAATGTTGTGTTCCAATACCTAGAAAAATCATTTTGTTGCCTTTGATGTGTCTCTTTTTTACTTATATATGTCACAAATGGTGTAGTGTTTTTATGAGCAAATAGTTTTTGTGAGCCCTCAATAAGTCAGTAGCAGCACCCTTTAGGCTTTCATGTTCACCATCTGTGTCCATGTGTAGTGGTCAGTGGTGGCATGGCTGAGAGCATAGCACTGTTGGACTAGTGATGCAGAGGTACATTTTGTGACTAAAGCTGCTTTGTGATAAGGCTTAAGGTGATATAAATTGGTTTATTCCAAGTGAATTTTCTCTGTGAGAATGACTATATATTGCTTCCCTTTGGAATGTGAAAATGGTTAGAACTTGTGATATGATGACCACAGCCGTGTGCCTTCATTCTTAGCGTCTGCCTTGGTTACCGCTGATTTTGGCTCTTACATTGAAATAAGAATCTGGAATGATTTTTCTTCTACATTCTAGATTTTATTCAAAGTAAAAAAGCTCTCCGATGGGTTGAGGTATGGAAATTAACAGCAGTGCTTGACTAAAACAGTGGCTTCCAAGAGTAGCAATTTAACAGTTGAGGCACTGTGCCCCCTAAAGACCCCTGGAATTTACATCTCACGATGTTTTAACCAATTTATTTATTTTAGAACAAAGTACCCTAAAAGACAACAATCAGCCTCTTCTCTTTTTTTTTCTAATATTTGTATATTTCTGTGGAATTCACCCATGTATTGGGTTGTATTTAGATTTTTCAGAACTAGTTTCTGGTGATGCACCAGGAATTTTTATTTGGGAGCTGCATAGAATAACAACTGATTTTCATGTGACCAGTTTTATTCTTCTTAGGAGCATGTTTCCTTTCAGAACTGCATTTTAAAGTTATTATTTTTTTGTATGTTGTATTTAGTCTTGTTATTGACTGTCAAAGAGTAATGGCCTGGTGTATATTGTGGGTCTATAATGGTTTGACCTTGAATGCTTTGTGTGTATGTAAAATGTATGGGTATATGTGCAGAAATTTAAGCTACAGCTTCACTCTTTACACTTTTTAAAGTAGTGTAAACAGGAGAAACAATTGAATGGCATCAAATACCGTTGATTTTTAGCTTCTGCAGTTGGTAACCCCCTGTCAAGTATTTTAGCTCACATATAGAGGGTGTATGATGTTCTCAGCTGTGTGCAGTATCTCTTCATTTAGCTGAGCTCAAGCTTTGAGGTCAAGTACCATCTTACAGTGAATACACCAATGCTTTACTTCTCCTGGAAGAATGGTTGAGGTTACATAGGTCAAAAAAAATCATGTTTAAGTCTTGATGATTAAACTGTGATCTTTGCAGCGTAATCTATATGTTGCAGAACCATCTAGCTGTCATTAGAAAGTTCACACAGATTACCTTCACTTACGTGGCGTAACTACCATACAGCAGACCCTATAATCAGAAGTCCTGATGGTTGTGGAGTCTGCTGTATGGTTCCAGATCTTCCATGAGCAGGAAAGGGTGGTCCAAGGTTTGCAGAGGATGCTGCTTCCACCCCCATTCCACTGCCTAGCTTCTTTTCATTTATTTTTATGTCAGCAATTTTTACCTGTGGGTTCCCTTGCTGTTTAGGCTGGCTCTCATCATCACCTCTAAAATAGTGGAATTTAGAACTTTAGAAAATATAAACACATGTGCATAACTAGTTCTAAACCAAATTTTGGACCTAAAAGCAGATATATTGACCTAACCTGTGTCCCTTGATGAAAAGGTAAAAAAAAAGTTACTTAGAGCCATAGGCGGATTTTCAATAAGGCTTGGGGAGGCTAAGCCTCCCCAAACCTGCTCTGGCACCCTAAAAATAAAAAAATAAAATAAAAAAACCTGGCTCTGTTTCTGCGCTGTCCTGCAAATCTTCTCCTGTCCCTGCAAGCTCCGGGTTCTGCTCTAATCAGCTGTGCTCTGATTGGATCTTTCTTCCTGTATATTCTCCAATCAGAGCACAGCTTTCTTGACAGACAGTAAAATTGACCAATCAAGACACAAGATGCAGACAGGGATCGGGAAATTTTGCAAACTGCAGAAATGAAGACTTAAAAAAGAAGAATCTGCAGACTGTAAGTTTACCCATGAACCAGCTTTGAACTTTGCTGCAGTTATCATCCCACAGGTACTATACTGTATATGTTCTAAAGACTGACCCACTAGCTGGAATTATCAAATCTGACATTTATAATATCCCTATCCCCTACCCTAACAGATGGAGGGTAAGTTAATTTTTCCCCCTGACAAAGCTCATTGTGCTTTTATATATTTGTTATGGTTTTTTTGCACATTCTATTTTTTTTTTACTTTTGTCATTGTTTTTTTCATTTATAGTAAGTTACAGTGGGGCCAATGCTGTGTATCAGTGCAAGTGTTATAGTGCCAGGGCCTGAATATCTGCCATCTGTACCCACTGCTCCTCATGGCATATAATGTGCTGGTTTTGTATATAAAGACTGTGTCTCGCTGTATATAATGTGCTGGTTTTGTATATAAAGACTGTGTCTCGCTGTATATAACGTGCCTGGGATGTCAGTACCTGCTGCCTCACTTTCTATAAAGCTAACTTAAACACATCTAATGGGGAGGATCACTTTTAAGTTAACTTGTAGTATATTATAGAATGGCCTATTCCTCGCAACTTTGCAATTGGTCTTCCTAGTTAATTTTATATAGTTTTTGAATAATTTGCCTTTTGCTTCTGCCTCTTTCCAGCTTTCAAATGAGGGTCACTGACCAAAAAGTATTGCTCTGTGAAGCTACAGTTTTATTTTTCCATGCAGGCCCCTTAACTATTCATATTCCCATCTCTTGTTTAAACCACTACCTGGTATATAAGACCCTAGCAACCAGATAGCTGCTGAAATACCAAATGGAGAGCTGCTGAACAAAAAGCTAAATAACCGAAAAACCATTAAAAATAAAAGAGGACCAATTGCAAATTGTCTCAGAATATCAGTGTCTACATCATATTAAAAGTTTAATTTAAAGGTGAACTACCCCTTTAACCTAACTGAACACAAATGTATAGAGAACCCCTAACAGAAGTGCATGTATGAATGGTTTTACATCCTAAGCATTTTAGGGTTAAAAAAATCCCCCCCCACCCGCACTTTTGCACAGTATCCCTGGGAGTCAGTGGGAACTGCCAGAGGTAGTTGGAAGGTTAATTTTTTACACCAGAAGTGAATCCACTAAGTGTCACATTAGTGTGAATCCACTAAGTGATGTATTTTATGTAGAGCTTTATTAAAATCATTCACATAAGTATTTTGCCTCATTGGACTAAACATCTTAGGTCCCTATCACATCCATACAACACAGTCTGTTCCTACCCTGCTTGTATGTTTTTGGAGTGTGGAAGGAAACTATTATCTCCTTGCAGATAATGCATAGGTCAGAATCCAACTCAAGAACCCGCTCAGTTTGATATGCCAGCCACTGGGCCATTGTGCTGCCCCTACACACTAGCCTTGGTGTTATGTTATGCATATGTATTGTATGGAAAGCATTTAGGCAAAGCTGATGTCTGTGTTCCTTTTAAGGGCTCTGGCATACGGGAAGATTAGTCGCCCGCGACAAATCTCCCTGTTCGCGGGCGACTAATCTCCCCGAACTGCCATCCCACTGGCGAAAATGTAAATCGCTGGTGGGACGGCATACGCGGCGGTGCGATTTCAGTGAAATCGCAGAAGTTTCCTCTCAAGGCAACTTCCGCAATTTCACTGAAATTGCGCCGCCGCCATCCCACTGGCGATTTACATTTTCGGTGGGATGGCGATTCGGGGAGATTTGTCGTGGGCGACTAATCTCCCCATGTGCCAGAGCCCTAACTTTTTTCCATATACAATTTCCATTACCAATTCCTTTCTGTTTTTTGTCACCACGGCTACAATTTTGAGAGACCATAAGAAATACTATTATTCTCTTATATCTTTTTTAGACTGGCACCTTATTATTAAAACCTCCCTTGAGGCCTGCTCATAAACACTCATATCAATGGCAACAGTGATCTCAGGTTATTCAGCATCCTCCCACCTGTGACAGCTGATTCCATAGCTTCCCTGTCGCCCTGCCTGCAGTGCTGTGTTAAGACGCACAAGAAAATATAACATGATTTTATTGTAGAAACATAAGACCTATTTAAAGGCATACTATTATTATTATATAAGCGCTTTAAAGGCGAAAGAAAGGTAAAAACTAAGTAAGCTTTATCAGAAAGGTCTATGTAAATACAGCCATAAGCACGCACAGAAACGCTGCACTGACTTCTCTGAAAAAAGATTTTTTGTGTCTGTAATTCCTGTGCCACAGACAGGCAGCTTTCTGTTTTCTGCTCACTCCTGCTCTGCCCTCCCTCAAGAATGCTAAGAACTCCCTCTTCCCCCCTTAGGAATGTGGATCTGAGCCAATCAGCAGGAAGCTGACTTATAGTCTAACTGAGCATGTTCACTTGGTCTGCGTGTCTGTGCAGGAGTGTGGCATTATGGGGACTTTCTTTACACAGCTCAACGTTTTTTCTTCCCGTTTGGCTTCAGATCTTTTGAACAGGTGAAATATGGGGAGACTTAAAGGACAATGAAAGGTTAATATAAATTAAAAGTAAGTCTAAAGGCATTCTTTTTAAGTACTTACTGCATATCTAAATTCCCAGATCCCTGCTTGCTTCTCTGAGATATGGTGCTGGCAGCCTACAGCAGTGTGAAGACTACAGTGACATCACTGAAATCTCTCTGTCCTTTCTGTAGGTGCCAGCGGCAGCCTTCCTATTCTCTGAGCATGTGTGTAACTTGATCCTGTCTCCTGTTCTGAGCTACATATGCCCACCAGCCAATCAGAAGCGAATCTGGCAGAGGGGAGGGGGGGAGGGAATGAAACACATGTGCAGTATGAAGCAAGGAGGGAAAGGGAGAATACCTTTTTAGAGATGGCTGCCTGTTCTAGAAAATGTGAAGTACCCTTAGGGGCTGATTTACTTACCCACGAACGGGTCGAATGGAGTCCGATTGCGTTTTTTTCGTAATGATCGGTACTTTGCGATTTTTTCGTATGTTTTGCGATTTTTTCGGATTCTTTACGAATTTTTCGGATCCAATACGATTTTTGCGTAAAAACGCGAGTTTTCCTATCCATTACGAAAGTTGCGTAAAAAGTTGCGCATTTTGCGTAGCGTTAAAACTTACGCGAAAAGTTGCGCATTTTTCGTAGCGTTAAGTTTTAACGCTACGAAAAATGCGCAACTTTTCGCGTAAGTTTTAACGCTACGAAAAATGCGCAACTTTTTACGCAACTTTCGTAATGGATACGAAAAACTCGCGTTTTTACGCAAAAATCGTATTGGATCCGAAAAATTCGTACAGAATCCGAAAAAATCGCAAAACATACGAAAAAGTCGCAAAATGTTCGTTTTCAAGTCGGAACTTTTCCAATTCGGGTCGGATTCGTGGGTTAGTAAATCAGCCCCTAAGTGTGACTGAGTAAATATTTGATTAGGTGAGCCAAAAGTGTGTCGTTTTTACTAAACAATTGAAAGACTATTGGGCAGTATGCTTTTTAAATTTTGACTTGCATTCTCCTTTAAGGGCACTATTGAGACAACTGAAGGTATGCCTGCAGCCTGAGATTAACTCTTTATTAGCCTTTCCTTCTCCTTTAAAGAGATTATACATCCTTTACATCAGTGTCTGCCTAAGTGAAGTTCTCACTGTTATAGTGGAGTTCCTATCACATTCACTTATAAATGTAGTCACTTTTATCTGGAGTGATTTAAGCTGCTTGTATGTTCCTGTGTAAAATCCATATAAGCATGGGGAGAACATGCAAACTTCTTGCAGATAGACCCCCTGGCTGAAAGGAAACCTAGGACCTCAGATTTTCATAGCAGCACATGTATCAGCATGAAAGTGAAAGAACCAGTTGATACTGATCATACATATATGCACACTAATACTCAGGAAGAGTTCAAGCCACTGCAGGCAATGGGCATTATAATATGGGGCCTCCACCCTCCCTACCCAAAGCACTTGTTCTTTTTCAGTATTGGAAAGCTCTCACCAATCTGTACTGATACTTCTATTCCCACCTTGTGCCAATCTCTGTGTCACTGCATCTTTTCAATTTTACTGCTCAGTCTCTTCAAGGGTCCCCTTACACCTCTGACCGCAACCCAAGGTACCCACTGCATTCCACTGTTGAGTGCTAAATAAAGAATTATGACACCAAGTAGCAAAATGGTACAAATAGATTATAAACCTTGCTGCTAATACATATCCTCAAAAAATGATTGATCAAATCTCTGCAACGCATTTCGCTCTCTGGCTTTTATTAAGCAGACTAAATAATCAAAACAAGCCCTTGATTAACTTTCTAGTTATTTTTAATAGGCCTTGGCTTACTGTGTGATGGATGAAACAATTGTTATATTTGTTTCCTTGCATTTGACTTTCATTTTGATAAACTTTTAAAATACAATTTAATTATGTGGTGTTTTATATGGCAGTTTTTTGTGTGAGCAGGCTTTTTGTATATTGTCCTGTTAAAGGAACAGTAACACTAAAAAATAAAAATGTTTTAAAATAATTAAAATATAATGTACTGTTGCCCTGCACTGGTAAAAGTTGCGTGTTTGCTTTAGAAAGACTACTATAGTTAATAGAAATAGCTGCTGTGTAGCCATGGGGGCAGCTATTTAAATTGAAAAAAGGAGAAAAGGCACAGGTTACATAAGAATATACCAGATAAACTGTGTAGAATACAATGGGAATCTGCTACTTATCTGTTATCTGCTATGTAACCTGTGCCTTTTCTCCTTTTTTCAATTTAAATGGCTGCCCCCATGGCTGCACAGCAGGGTATTTATATAAACTGCAGTAGTGTTTATGAAGAAAACACACAACTTTTACCAGTGCAGAGCAATAGTATATAATATATTAATTATTTTTATACACTTTCATTTTTTGGTGTTACTGTTCCTTTAAAGGGCAGTTGCTTAGCAATACCAGTGCTTCAATGGTAATTGGTAATATTGAAATGTACTGTTTGTAATGCAGGAGCCGCCTATGGCATTATCATATGCTGACTTTATGCACAAATGAAAATAGTGTTATCGTGCATTTTGGTCCAACAAAATGCTGTAAGTTTAAAACCGAGATCATTAATCCTCAAATGTACATTAAAGTTAAGCAAGAGAGAATGGTTTGTTGAGTTTTGTCACCATTGATAACAAATCCAGTTTATAGAAAAAAAAGTTTACAAAAGTTTTACACTTGATATGGAATTATGTGACCTGGATATGGAGAATCTTTTGTGTTGATGTTTAGGAGGACTGTAGAGGCCTGAGGAGCATGATGTTTTAAAAACCTTCTTATTTCCCTAAACCCTATAGGCCTCACTAATAAAACCAGTCGTACAGAGAAACCAGGCTAAAGACATAATGTTCTCTTGCTGTGTTCTCGGCTTACTCTGTTGAAGTGTTTCAATGCAGATCTGCAACTGTGTTTTATGGGAAAATTGTTCCTTGAAGGGATATTTAGTTGCATTCTTGTGCCCCCCTTTTCTTTCCAAGGATTCCTGCAGTGATATATACACAGTGCTGTAGCGTTCCCTGTGGAACAAAGAAATTGCATGTGCTTGAGCTGTTCAGGGCAAAGCAGTCATTGTGTTGTGCACCTATGCTCATGCTGTCTCACACAGGCAGCTCTGCCATCTCTTTGATGAAATCACCAAGGAGGCACACAAGTATTTTTGTGTGTCTGAAATGCACAGCGTTAAACATTAATTGTCTTGGAAGCTACTTTGTGTACCCACTGGGTCCAGATTCCACAATGAGTGGTGAGGAGGCAAAGTGAAAAATGTTTAATAGTGAAATATTTTTCTTTCTCTACCAGTAATCTGCTTTACAAACAAAACAGATGCTTAGAGTACATAAATCACTGGCAAACTGAGCTTCAGCTATCACATCATAGGGAAATGTAAGTTACATATTATCTATATTGCTGTGCTTTATACCCTTATTAAAGTGACAGAATGGAGATTATAGAGCACATTTAGCTTGCCTTGTATGTTAACGTTCATGCATCAGCGCACCATGAAAATGGGGATTTACATGCTGAACCCATCTACCATAATGTCCCCAGTGTTGTTGTAGTCGCATTGGACATGTTAAAAGCTTATAAAAATTGAGGTATTATCATAAAATGAATCTCTTTGGTGCAAGTACTTAATCTCCCAGTAACATCGTTGATTTGATGATCTAGGACCCTTACTCCTCACTCATATGGACATATCAAAGGATTTTATTTTGAGTGAGTGATTATTAAAAGAAAGAAAAAATCTTAATGACTTTTTCATCCCGGTTTAAAATCTGTGACTTTTAGCTTCTTTACATGCGCAGATAACAGATCTGCAACACGTTTGGACAAAAAGATAGTGCAAGATAAAGTACTAAAGGGGTATTCTTGACCATAAATAAATACATTTTTTTTTATAGTTTACCTGATTTAATTTGCCTGCTTTTTATAAAAAAGTGTAAAGCACTTCACTACTTGTATGTGCTCTATGAATAAATCATAATTCAATTGATTCATGAACAAAGGCTTACATTTTTCCAGTGCATAATACACATTCTCTCTTTAGAATGCAAACTTTAATATGTCTAGCCCAGCATTGTTCTGTGTACAATTATTTTCTTGGGCTTAAGCATAACCATGGTCTACATGTCAGCAATGAGAAGAAAAAATCAGCCAGTAACTAGAAAATATTTATTTTCTTGTACTTCTTGTCGGGTTCAAGGGTAACTTACTTTGACTAGGGAACCACATTTGCATTAAAATTGTTGCACATATATATGGTTTGCCAACGGGTGGCCCTCAGCAATTATTTCATTTTAGGGATTCCTCTAAAAATGTAGTTGAATAGTCACAAAACTAATATTTTTTTTTGCAAATATTCTTAGAACTGCTTCTGCACATTTAAATTCTGCATGCCTCTGAAACGTCTTGCCTTAGCACAAGCCATTTAAGCCATGGTTGTGAACTACTATTCCCAACATAGTGCAGTAGTAGCTTTTAGTAAGTCCATTCAGTGGAGCTTATTAGAGGCTTCTTGTTCTGACTCCATCATGCTGTATCAACACATTGTGTTAATCGTAGTCCTGGGACAGACCAGCCTTTGTGCTTTTCCCTTGACTTCCTTGTGAAGTGACCGTAGAAGTGTGTATTAATCTGAAGGGACTTTTTCAGTTCTTGTGTCTGTTTGTATGTATAAGCTTTCAGATCATTAAATGGCACTAACCAGATTTCATCAGCATATTGCAGCTAGTTGGGTGACTTTGCAGTATGAAAGCCTAAAGTAAGCATGTGAAAAGCCTTTGCTTTCTATGGCAGCAGCCAATTCAGCGTGTTTTAGCTTGGTTGCTTTCTTGTGACATAGGCAATCAATGGAGATTAGCTTGTCAACGGATGGACCACACAAGCTGTGGTGTGCACTATAGCTGTAGATTCTGACTCTTTTAGTCTGACAGCTGCATTGGAAGTAAAACAAGCTGTCTGTGATGATGGTAGTGTAACAGGATGGCATACTGGCTTTTATAGATAGTAGCAAAGCAATAGCCCCTTTATATACATGCTGCATAGAGACTACAAGTCCAGTAACTACAGCTATGGGATATTTTATCCTTTGATTTCTCTATTAGGAGAAACGATTATTATTACAGAAAAGAAGAAACTAAGCCATCATATACCCATGTTTGAGGTAAAATAGTCCTATTTTAAATGCATTTTAGTAGCTTTAAACAACACAGAAAACACAGTTGCAAATTTTTGTGGGATCACAGGCTCTGAACTGCCACATCTATTTACTATATTTTTCCCTTTATATGAACCACTACCCCCCCCTCCCGAACTCCATTGCGACAGCCATCTTGGATGGGTATGAAGCCTTTCAAAGTGACTGGTCTCCTCCTCTGAGCATGCGCTTCTCCAGGGCCAGATATGATGTGCGCATGTATCATGGAAGCTCAAGCCATTGCAGAAAGAAGTTGTTTGAAGGTTTGAACTGGAATTTGAAGACAAAAACAGAAGTTACATGTACCAAGTAAAACAATTTAAATGCTAGGAAATGCTGGAAGACAGGAAGGTATTGACATAATTTTAAAGGTGCTTTCTGATGACAGATGCTAAAATGGACGCTTTCTTTGTCTATTACAGAAAGTCCAGGTTCCAATTATTCCAGATAGCAGATCCCATGCCTGTACTGATAAATTCATCTATTTATAGGGTAAATGCCATAGGGTTAGAAGCTTAAGGTGGCCATACACGTTAAGATCCACTTGCTCGGCAAGGTCGCCAAGCAAGCAGATCTTCTCCCGATATCCCCACCTACGGGTGGGAGATATTGGGAAAATGTAGGCTAATTCGATAGTTTGACCCTGGGGCCAAATGATCAAATTATAACGGGAGCAATGGCCGAAGTCTGTTCGGGAACCGCATCATTGAGCCGATGTGGTCCCCGATCCGACTAAATCTTTTAACCTGCCCGATCGATATCTGGTCAATTTCAGGCCAGGTATCGGACGGGCAGGCCCCTCGTTCCTGCCCCTGTATGGGCCGATAAGCTGCCAAATGGAGCAATATCAGCAGCTACAATTGGCCCGTGTATGGCCACCTTTAGACTACAGTCATTTGGTACGCTTTTGCCAAGTGGCATTTACAATAACCAGCAAAATCCTAAGAATTAGATGAACCCCTGTAGACTTGAATAAAATTGTCAGGGCAGACCAAGGGAATTTTGTGTAAAACTTAAGATACTAATTAAAGGTATAGGATCCGTTATCCGGAAACCTGTTATCCAGAAAGCTCTGAATTACGGAAAGGTCATCTCCTATAGACTCCATTTTATACAAATGATTCTAATTTTTAGTAATTATTTCCTTTTTCTCTGTAATATTCAGTACCTTGTACTTCATCCAAACTAAGCTATAATTAATCCTTATTGGAGGCAAATCAATCCTATTGGGTTTATTTAATGTTTTAAATTATCTTTTAGTAATCTTAACGGAACAGTAACACCAAAAAATTTAATAATAATTTATATAATAAGCTGCTGTGTAGTCATGGGGGCAGCCATTCAAGCTGGAAAAAAGGAGAAAAGGCACAGGTTATATAGCAGATAACGGATAAGCTCTGTAGAATACAATAGTGTTTTATCTGTTATCTGCTAAGTGCCTGTGCCTTTTCTCCTTTGAATGGCTGCCTCCATGGCTACATAGCAGCTTATTTATATAAATTATAGTAGACTTTCTGAAGTAAACACACAACTTTTACCAGTGCAGGGCAGCAGCACATTATATTTTAGTTACTTTTATACACTTTCATTTTTTGGTGTTACTGTTCCTTTAAAGCATGGAGATCTAAACTACGGAAAGATCCCTTATCCGGAAGACCCCAGGTCCCGAGGATTCTGGATAACCGGTCCCATACCTGTACTACTTTTTCTTGCTGTAAACTTTCATATAGAGATAAACAAAGCACCAAGCAATCCTGTATTTATCATCCCACGTTTAAAAAATGTTTCGTTTTACGGAGCCCACTTGTGTTTTCCCCTTAAATATATATATTTTTTTGTCCCTTTGTCTTTATTGTACAGTTTTGGTGGATAGGGTGACTAGTC
Source organism: Xenopus tropicalis (assembly GCF_000004195.4). NCBI lineage: Eukaryota > Metazoa > Chordata > Amphibia > Anura > Pipidae > Xenopus > Xenopus tropicalis. The sequence continues at coordinate 44,590,568 of NC_030683.2, read as the reverse complement.
TAACCTGTGTATAGCTAATTGGTAGCCATGTAAGTTTCCTCATTTTTTTCCCTTATATTGCCTCTGATGCAAACAGATTACACAAAAGAAATTAACGGCAAGAACAGAGATTACTATTGTATATGTGATTAGTTATATTTGTATAGTCTCCTTTTGTAAGGAAGTCTAACAAACTTGCAGGAAAACAGTACATTCTAGCTTAAATTACAGCATTTTGGGCACTAGTAAATCTGTTTGCTGAGGAAGCTTGTGTAAGAATTTGCATAAGGTTTTAATGTTTTGGCAGAGTGTTCAAGCAATGGAAGAGTTCCAGCATTTGAGCGTGCCAATCACAGCTGCATCAGCTTCAAGGACAGTGCCACTGTAGCTAGAAAGTGCTTGAAAAGGGCATAATGTTCAAATTAGTGGCTCACTTGATATTACCTATTACCAAAATAAATTAGCCATTTATTTTCACTTGACCTTGTGTAACTTTGAGAGCAAAGATTTTTTTTAAATTTTTCATTTTTTTACATTTTCTAAAGGGCAAAGACTCCCAAGCAGAGATCAGCTGATTGCCGGCCGCATTTTGTAAGCAGCCAAGGCACTAGATTTTGACCTCTATTGGCCCCTGTTGGAATGGCTTACTTGTGCTTTTAGGTAGTTATTATAGGGGCAAATAAAGGGCAATAGTGGGAGTTTTTGGTTTTCTGTTTGGCTACTAAAAATGTTGCAGGCTTCTAATTTCTTTCAGTATGCCGTTACCCAAAAGCAATTCAATTGTCTTTCTTGTGATTAGGAAATGTAGAGTTAAAATAGCAATCCCCAAGGCATCATAAGCATGGATTATGTATGCTTTCTCTTTTCATTAATATTAATGTGTATGACTAAAGTATGGGAGACCAATTAGAGATTAACTTGGAATAATTTAGCATCAGTGGGTGCATTTGCCACAGTGCCGTAACCACAATAACCCTTGGCAACCAATCAGCAATTAGCTTTGTTTTGTCTGCTGCAGTATGAAAAACCACTGCAAATCTTTGATTGCTATGGGTATCTGAACTAGTGCAAATTTGCCCATTGTTAGTAGATAAGTCTTTGCTTGAGAGATTGCCAGTGCTTAGAATAATGTGCAAAAGTCCCTGTTCTGTATGCTTCACTGCATATTTACCGTCATTTGTAACTAGCTTTTCAGCTCCTTGCCAGTCCTTTAGATGCCTTTATGGCAAAGAGTATCATTTGAATTGGTGGTTTGATCACTGCTACTAATTCCGAACAGGTTGCAGGTTTTTGACTACTGTGCTTCCCATTGTGGACAATGGGATGATGTGGCCATCGGGAACTGAGGGTATGCCATAAACCTTCTTAGTTTGCAAATGTTCCCAAAAGTCACACTGAAACCAGATGGGGAATGATACTGTAACAATAGTTATATATTATAGCATATTATAGCATTTGTACAAAATTTTACCTGCCTATGTGTAGGGCATATCAATATACTTTCAACATTTTGTAACTAAAAACCATCACTATTCTATTGTGCTGAGATATGCTTTAAATGTTTCATTTTAGCTTCCTAAAATAAGAGTTCTGATAAAAAAGAAAAGGAAATTCACTACACCAATCATAAAACAGTTCTATCTACTGTAATTATTTTCATTCCCACCTTCAAATACCATTTGCTTTTGTATTGAAAGGAATGCTGTATCAGTACCCCACAAAGCCATTGTAAGCTGTGCTGGTTGCCAACTTTTTGCTCTTGGCTCCCTGGTTTATTCCAGATCTTGGCTGGCTATTTGTTTTGCATGTAATGCAGGGGTATATTTTGGTATACATACAAGAATGTATTTTTTTCTGAGTTTCCTTGTAAATGATTTGCAAAGAATGTAGGTATAGGATGCATTATCTAAAAAACAGTTAAAGCTCTGAATTACAGGAAGGCCATCTCCCATGTAGACCCCATTTTGATCAAATGATTCACATTTTAAAAATGATTACCTTTATCTCTGTAATAATAAAACCATATCTCATACTTGATCCCAGCTAAGATATACTTAACCCTTTTTGGAGGCAAAACAATCATGTTGGGTTTATTTAATATTAAAAGGATTTTTTAGTTGACTTAAAAAGATACTGTCATGATTTTTATGGTATACTTTTTATTTCTAAATTACACTGTTTACATAGCAAATAATGTACTCTAGCAATTAAAATTGTATTCTTGAACCAGCAAATGTAATGTTTTTAGTTGTAATATTGGTGTGTTGCGCCATCTCAGTGCATTGTGAGTCTGAGCTTTCAGAAAGGGCCTGTGCTACACATTAGAACTGCTTTCAGGTAACCTATTGTTTCTCCTACTCCAATGTAACTGGGGGAGTCCCAAGCCGGACATGGATTTCTCACTATTGGGTGCTATTCTGATATCTGCTGGGAGCTGCTATCTTGATACCTTCCCGTTGTTCTGCTGATTGGCTGCTGGGGGGAAAGTAATGGGGGTGATATCACTCCAACTTGCAGCTCAGCAGTAAAGTGTGACTGAAGTTTATCAGCACAGGTCACGTGGCTGTGGCGCCCTGGAAAATGAAGAATATGGCTAGACCCATGTGAAATTTCAAAATTAAATATAAATAAATCTGTGTTTTTGAAAAATGGATTTCAATGTAGGATTTTCTGGAGAAGCTCTATTAACTGATGGGTTTTGAATTTTTTTTCCCATGACCGTATTCCATTAAAGTATGGTGATCCAAATTACAGAAAGACCCTTTATCTGAAAAACCACAGGTCCCGACCCAAGGGTTCTGGATTACAGGCCTACATGTACCTACCTGTAAATGTTCTAGGACTTTTTTTGGGTGGGGGTTACTAAACATGTGAACATTTTTTTAAATCATTTATAGTAATAGAACAAATGCCCAATAGTTGATTACAATAAGAGTACGTACTTAGGGGTGCTAAAGAGGCATTTCAAAGCCAACTTGGTATGGGTATAGGATCTAGGAATCATTCGAAAATAAGATGCAATGGTTAAATGTTTTGTACCACCTTGGTTAAAGTATTGTTTTCAATTGCTGATAAGCAGTCTCTCTTTTGCTATTACAGGTATGTTAGTACATGTTACTGTGATTGTGGTCTGTCTCTGTAAAATGCAGCTTGGGTCTGACTGAATTAAATCATGAGCTTGCCTAATGATGCACTATGAGCTTCACACCATTGTGCCACTGTTTAATATTAGCTTTAGTCTGAGTGCACAGGTTTCATGCAATATTCTTAGGTGCAGTTTTGCTCCAGGTCAGACAAGACTCTCAATCAATGAACACTCAGAGATGTGGCAAGCTACAGTCTTTCAAAGGAGCTGAATTTATGATTGTGGAGCCTGTTAGTATTCAGCAGGAGAACTTCATTCACTGCTGTGTCGGGGAGTAATCAGAGACACATCCTTCCTCTCCTTCCCCCCTTCTCCATGTTTATTAATATTTGTTTATGTTGCTGAATGAGGATCATGTATTTTGCTATAGATGCAGGGCAGTAAGTTTAAGGTCTATAATGTGTATAGTTTGTGTATAGACTTTGCTTTGTATGTTTGCTATTATTGTTGTACTTCTTTGGCTCTTTTCTGCAGGCTGGGGCAACAACCTCTGCATAGCTAGCTTGACTTTCTGTCTCGTACAACAGAATGAAACCTAATAAAAAAAAAAAAGTAAATTCCACCCAGCCACAGCACCTTTCCTCGACCTGCTAAAAACTTATATGTTAGCGTGAGAGCAGGCATCTGAAAAATCGTAAAAACCCACGTTTTAGAATTTGCCTGTATTTGTGTAAGTTTTAATTTTTAAACTTGAATCTGATAGCTGGGGACAGTGACACTGGCAGCTAGAAAGCAGATTTAGCTGGGGGAAGTGCATTAAAGTCTCAGCAAAAAAAAGGGTGAAAGGGGACTGCTGCATATTTTACAAGTTGAAAGCCCTCTGCACTCCATAACAGCTCCTCCTTTTCAATACACTGCTATGTACTTTGCTGGAAATCTGCAGGGAATCTGTCATTTCTGAAATGGCAGAAATGTGTCTGCACAATAGGGGAATGTACAGTGCAGCTGCATTGCAAACTCTGGGCAGGCAAAGAATTCTCTTACTGCATTTAAAATAATACAACCACCCTCTCCTTATTCATTTGTTAGTCTCTTATTCAAATCACTGCCTTGTGATCCTACCAGTGTTAGCCATTGAAGCATTTTAATTACTGTGTACTTGAAAGTTTTAAATAACATTAGACATATTTTCATAAGTCTTTCATTAGACAATATTTTTTTCTTTTTTAAAATTACATCCCTTTAATTAAAAACATGTAAAAATACCTTCCCACAAACCAAATCATTTTTACATTGTCTGCATGATGTAGAATATAAATGTTAAAGGTACATTTCCTTGTAAGGGCTCTGGCACACGGGGAGATTAGTCGCCCGCGACAAATCTCCCTTGTCATGGGCGACTAATCTCCCCAAACTACCATCCCACCGGCGAAAATGTAAGTCGCCGGTGCGCGGGTGACTAATCTCCCTGTGTGCCAGAGCCCTAAAGGGCATGTCAACATAAAAAATATTTTTTTGCTGAATTAAAGAAGACAATTCTAAGCAACTTTCCAACATGAATGAATTACACATTTTTAAGTGCTTTAAAAGTTATTTGTAAATGTACATGTAGGGGACCTGTTATCCAGAATGCTCAGGACCTGGGCCTACAGATAAGGGCAAGCACCCACCGAGCGATCTATTGCGGGCGAGTACCTGCTCCAAAAAGGGTTTCCACTGGCAATAATAGAAGTCGCCGGTTGAAACCCCTTCGTATCTCTTCGGTTTTGCAAAGTTTCCTCCTGCAGACAGGTACTTGCCCGTAATAGCAGCGATCTATAGCAGGCCTGTAAGTTACTCTGTGGGTGCTTGTCCTAAGGGATCTGTAATTTGGACCACCATACTAGGCAACAAAAAAAAAAGCTTTTAAACATTAAATAAACACATTTGGATAGTTTTGCTTCCAATAAGGATTAATTATATCTTAGTTGGGATCAAGTACAAGGTACTGTTTTATTATTGCAGAGAAGAAGTAAAATGTGTTTTAACATTTTGAATTATTTGATTATAATGGAGTCTATATGAGATGGCCTTCCTGTAATTTGGAGCTTTCTGTATAACAGGTTTCCGAATAACAGATCCTATACCTGTAATTGCTATTGGAAACAGCCTATGCTTAACTCCTGGTTATGACTTTTTAAACAATGCTGCAAAAGTCAGTCTCTTCCAGCAAGTCAGTCTGCTGGCTTGTGTTACATTGTTTCAGATACACCAGGGCAGAGAATAGCTATATAATAGCAATTATATATGCAAATAACGTAAAAACTATTACAAATTTGAATGTATATTGTCGCTTGGAATTATGTTTTCTTTTATTTGGCATAATTTTATTTTTGGGTTGCCATGCCCTTTAAAGGAAAACCTCCAGAATAAACATCAGTAAATATTGCACTTGTACATCATTTACCTTGAGCCACCATATTGTGATGGGCTGTCAGAGATCACTTTACCAGCACTTTAGAGATCACCTGACATGAGATAATCCAGCAGGACTTTATCCATTCATTGGCTGATATGACCTAATGTGTATGTGTTCACCATGAATCATATGAGCCCAGGAGGCAGCCCTTAATTTTTAAAACAATTTTCTATTTAGGATTACCCAATAGCACATCTAAAAAAAAAAAAAGTATATTTTTGTGAAAATGGTTTATTTAGATGAAGAAGAGTTTTACATATGAGCTGTTTTACACAATATAAGTTTAATACATTGTTTTTCCTATAAGGGCAAGCAACTTTCAGCACTTTGAGCTTCAGAAGTCATTTAAGGCTTTGTGAGATAGTTTGCTTGTTCATTGTATAATTGGTGTATAAGTGGTTTCTCAAACATTGCTGAGCCAGATTGCTAAAGGTCCAGATCATTGTGCGTGTGGAAATACAAATGCCTGTGTGCATTTGTTGTTAATGGCAAAGCCTGTTCCTATGCTCTAAGCCAGGAAAAACAGCAGAAAAGAAGCATGTGAAACATCCCTCCATTTCATGTGATAAGACAATATGGGCATGCAGCAATCAATGGCATTGCCCTTACAAATAATTCCTTTTTTTCTGTAATATTGAAAAAAACAGTGCCTTGTACTTGATCCCAGCTAAGACATAATGAATCCTTATTAGAGGCAAAACAATCCTATTGGGTTTAATTTGTAAATAATTTTTCAATAGATTTAAGGCCCCTTAACCATTTAAGGAGAAGAAAAGGTAAAAACTAAGTAAGCTTGATCAGAAAGGTCTATGTAAATACAGCCATAAGCACTCACAGAAACGCTGTCAAAAGAAGCATGAGTTGTTGTCTCTTTGTTTCTCTGTGCCAGAGACACGTAGTTCTCTCCTCTCCCCCCCCCTCTCCAGCTCCCCCTCCCTCAAGAATTCTAAGAACCCCCCCCCCTTAGGAATGTGTCATCTGAGCCAATCAGCAGGAAGCTTCCACCTAGTCCTACAAACTGATCATGTACACCGGTCTAAGGAGTATATTTATCATGCTATGTAAAAAGGGGAGTAAAGCATTACTGGTGATGTTACCCAGAGCAACCAATCAGCAATTAGATTTCAACAGTTAGAATATCAAATCAAAGCATCTGATTGGCTGCTATATACAACATCACCGGTGATGTTTTAGTCCACTTTTTACACAGCATGATAAATATACCACTTTTAAAGTCTTGGTGCAGGAGCAAGGCATTATGGGAACTTTCTTTACAGAGATAAGCGTTTATTTTTCCTATGAGGCTTCTGATCATCTGAATGGGAGAAATACGGGGAGACTTAAGGGCACTATTGAGAGAACTGAAGGTATGCCTGCAGCTTGAGATTAACTCTTTATTAGCCTTTCCTTCTCCTTTAAAACCCCAGGTCCCAAGCATAACAGGTCCAATATATATACTATTTCATTAATATTTTATGCAATAGAATTCTGCAGGAATATCCTCGCAAGAAGTTCCAACTGTGTGCATTCTCAGTATCGCTCTGTGTGAATTAACAGAAAGAAGGAAACCAAGGATTAATTAGTTAGGTCCTGGTACTGCTCTGTCTGACTCCCTGTTGGTGCCAGTTACTAGAAAACAAAATATCCTTGCAATTTCTAGATGCTTCAGAAAGTGTATTGTGAATGAGGGAAAGGGTGCTGCTGTATCTTTTCTCTTGGTGTAGCAGTCATTCTTTATTGACGGTGTGACCTAGATACCATTGAGATAGTGTTGCTTGTTTTAGTTTTATAAAAGCGTTTTTGAGCCTTTTTGCAGTCAAGCATCGTATATTTTGCATTAATTGTCCTAAGAGAAATTTACCTAGTTCACGTATGTGCTCTGCTACAAATTAACACTTCAGATGTCTGTAGAGGCTACTGTCAGCATCAGAAAGTATTTTTTATTATTATTTTTATGCTGCATCTGGTCTGTACATAGAATGCACCATGCTGTGTTTGGCTCAAGTTGGGAACGGTAAGGATGCTTCTTGCTTTTAATCATTCCTGCGTCGTAACATTTGGCTGCCTTCCCCGAGGATCGCTGCCTTCACAGCAGTATAATATTTATTGCAGGCAATTTTATTATTTCTTTTTAAACCAAGCTATAGCATGCCAGGGTTCATCTTGCCAATGCTCTTATTCTTTATTTTGTGTCATATTCTTTTCTTAACACAAATAGTTTTTTTGACTGCAAACTTTTACAGACATAATCAGAATGTAACAATATTCTATAGATATAAACCAGAATATTAGCATTAGTTTAGCATTAGTTGTTCAGGAAACCCATTATCCAGAAAGTTCCAAATTATGGAAAGACCATCTCCCATAGACTCCATTTTAATCAAATAATTTACATTTTAAAAAATGGTTTCCTTTTTCTCTGTAATAATAAAACAGTACTTTGTACTTGATCCCAGCTAAGATATAATTAATCCTTATTCGAGCCAAAACAATACTATTGGGTTTAATTACGGTTTAAATAATTTTTTTTTAGCAAACTTAAGGTAAAAGATCCAAATTATGAAAAGACCCTTTATCTGAAAAACCACAGGTCCCGAGCATTCTGGATAATAGGTCCCATACCTGTATTGGATTGCCAAAAATTAGGATTTATTCCTGTATTTCAGTACGGTGAAAAGGGAAAATGCAGTCATGTGTGATCATTTAAACTTTTTTAAATTTATAAATATTTTTTTATTATAATTTATTAAGGTCTGGCATCCTTTATTAAATCATATAACCAATAAAATAAGGTACACATATAATGTAGCAGTAATGTAAGTTTTTATTGCCTACATGCAATGTTTTTCATCAGATGGCTGCCAAAAGTCTATAAAATGCAGTTTCTCTTTTGTTTTTCTATTTTCAGTTACAAATTGCTGTTGTGGTGGTTTTAGTCAGTGCAGGATGTCACATACCTCTAGGCATGTAGCAGTGTATATGTGGACCCAACTCTGGTATTCTTTTATTTAGGCAGCATATTCAATGTAGGCTGTCTTCTTGTGATATGAGGACAGTTTTGGTTTATCTGTTCAGCCTCTCTCTAAAATGGGATGCAATTGCCATCTAATTCCTATCAACACTAAGGGGCCCATTTATTAAACCACAATTCTTTTATTTTTTTTTTTATGAAAAATTCGTATTTATTCAAAATTCTAGAACTTTTTGTAATGTCCATGATAATATCATTAGAATTCCACTTTTTTTGTGGTTTTCGTTAACTTCCACGAAAAAGTTGTATTTTTCGCAAAGACTGTAACCATTTTGGAATTCATTTAAGCTTTGGTATCCTGAATATGTTTTGGCCAGGTTGGATCTGTAGAGTGCCATTGAGTCCTGTGGAAGGCTTCCAAAATCATACGTTTAAGGGTTCAAAGCCAGAAAGGCTTTCGCGCCGTTAACGACCATTCAGATCCGGAAATTTCTTGACTCGCGGAGCGCAACCGTGATATTTTCATATGACCCATAAAATCATTTTTGTGACATTTTCGATTCAATTTCATCAGAAATTATCTTGGTTACTCTGAATTTTTTACTATCGTGATTTTAACCGCAAAACAATTGTGGTTTAATGAATGGGCCCCTAAGTCTAGCAACCAGGACTGGCCTGTAAGGATAGGTAGGGTTGTTTTTGGTGGTGTGATATCACTAGAGCAGGGATCCCCAACCTTTTTTACCTGTGAGCCACATTCAAATTCAAAAGACTTGTTAAGCAACACAAGCATTAAACATGTTCCTGGGGTGCCAAATAAGGACTGTTATTGGCTATTTGGTAGCACCTGAGACTCTGTTTGGCAGTACACCTGTTTTTTATGCCTCCAAAACTTGCCTCCAAGCCAAGAATTGAAAAAATGGGCACCTGCTTTAAGGCCACTGGGAGCAACATCCAAAGGGTTGGAGAGCAACATGTTGCTCACGAGCCACTGGTTGGAGACTACTGCACTAGAGAATAGAAAGCATTTAACAGAAATGTCCAGTAATGAGTTCACCTTCTTTTAGAATTATTTTTCTGGAAAAATCTGTCTGATTATACTTTTTTCAAGAATGTATTCCCCCCCAATTTTGACACAGTCCCTTGAAAATCATAAAATCTTGGTGCTACTGTGTTTAAAAACACCCTGGTCACAGAAAATAATCGAGGTAAACAGAGTGAAAAATTGCAAATTTTTTTTTTTTTTTTTTTTTTTTTTTTTAATATTAATGGCTGACCCACTTGTGTGGTCTTTTTATTACAGTCCGGATGCTTATTTATACCCATCCAGTCCTCCTTATTTTTCATAATAAAAGCTTACTGCCTTTGATCTTGACTTTTTGTAATATTAGGGCTGATAGCACAGGGAAATGCTTTTCACATTCATAAAACAAACAGAATCATTGAAGATTGCCTACTTCACCCTTCCAGATGTGCAGCTTGTTTCTTAAGTGAACTCGTTTTGGTTTTGGCTTAATTATAGACTGACGACCACAAGATCAGGTGAATGCAGACAACACAACTATGGTTTCCGGCCCTAGTTCTAAACATATTAATTTCTCACTTGCTTTAGCTTCAGCATAGACACGCCAGCCTTTCTAACCAGCTGCCGCAACACGATGTGAAGTCTTTTACTTAAGAAAGCAAAATGTAAAAGCACCAAAAAACCCAGACTACTAAATGCTCAAGGCGTTCTTTTTAAAGTCTGCATGTTGAGGCAGGTCTTCTTGTGGTTGGGACAACTGCCGCAGCACTCACAGCTATTCCGACTACAGTTCTGCTCGATAATATATGAAAGCCTACGGCTAAAACTCTTCCCTGCACTTCTACTATTTTCAGAAAGCTAAAATGTAGGCAGGCAGCGGGTATGTTTTCTAATGCCCTGTATTTGTTTAACCTCTTCAATTGCAGAGTAGTAGGAGCTAAGCATTTCTGTAAGGCAGATTAAGCAAAAACAGCTGTTTTAACTGGACCCTGCTGCACACAGTCATGCACTTCCAATAAATTACACATCTCCAATGGAGCTTGCATTCTTAAAATTATTCTTTATTCCATCCGTAGACTGCATTCCAAGTGGAATCTCATGCCCCCCTCCCCTGCACAGGCCATTAAGAGGGATCTTAAACAGACCACTCATTGGTGCCCTGAGAGTTCAGAGTGTGTAACACAAAAAACACAAAAGGTTAGTGCATTTGCTTTGCCTGATGTATACTTAGTACAGTCTTAAAGGAAAACTTATGTACAAGAGCTTTGTACCATTTGTTTACTGTTAATGGAATACAGTTGCGGTATGATGGCATAACATTGTGAGTTCAAGGAACATCCCTTTCTCCCATGTATTTATATGTTTACACATGGTAGAAGATGCCATGTTGCAGCTGTCATTTCTTATTAGAAAAATTGTATGCTGTACCCTCAAGACCAGTCACAAATTTTCAGAATGCATTCTTCCTAACGCCCAGTGTTGTACTTGAACTGCAAAAAAAACACCCCCTAAAGCAACAGATGTTTATAGTCAGCTTAAGTGGAGTTAAACTTGATGATGTGCATATAGTTGAGAGAGCCTTGCATTCACATCTGCTTTGTCTCCATTTATAGTGAGATATAGGTAAGAACTGATGGCTTTGGGTGTTGACATTTATGCCATATGGAATGATTTGATCTGGCTGGTATGAATAGAACTCTTATTTTATCCTGAACTGTAGCAAAGTCTCACAAATACTGTATGTATACTCTGTTAAAGAACAGTATGTATACTCTGTTAAAGAACATTTACAATGAATCCTTCGCAATTGTTGTTTGGTTCAACCATTTACATTCCTAGAATATAGACATCATTTTAATCAAAATCCATTAGAGCCAAATGTCATCTAATGACTTACTATAAATTAAAATCTTGCTAGATAAGAGATGTGCATGAGGCCTTGCTAACTTAAGCTGTTCGTTTCATTTTACCCATACTCCCTGTTTCTTTATCATGAGGCGGGCCTTGCCTAACTTCTAGTATGTTATAGAATGCCTATTTCTAAACAACATTTCAGTAATCTTCATTTGTCTTTATCTTTTAACTCTTTCTGGCTTTTAAATGGATCTGATCCCAGCAACCAAAAACTAGTGTTTTGAGGCTACAATGTATTTTCATGTTCTGTTGCTTATCTTTCTATTAAGGCCCTCTTCTTCTCATATTCCAGTCTGTCAAATAACTGCCTTGTTACAGGAAACTGTAAATAATCTAATTTTGTATTAAGTATACATGAATGCCCTGCTTTTACAGGTATAGGATCCATTATGCAGAATGCTCGGGACCAAGGATATTGCGGATAAGGGGTCTTTCCGTAATTTGGATTTCCAAACCTTAAGTCTACTAATAAATCAATAAAACATTAATTAAACCCAATAGGATTGTTTTGCATCCAATAAGGATTATTTATATCTTAGTTGGGATCAATTACAAGGTACTGTTTTATTACTACAGAGAAAAAGGAAATCAGTTTTAAAATTCTAAATCAATTGATTAGTGGAGACTATGGGAGACGGGCTTTCCGTAATTCGGAGCTTTCTGGATAACGGGTTTCCGGATAACGGATCCCATACCTGTACTTTGTTGTTCTGTATTTCCTTGGGAATCTTACAGGGGACCCCTGTCAAGAGCACCACATGTTGAATTTGGTAATTAATAGGGAGTATATTACCAACCATATGCTTTGTTGCTATAGTAATCTGGACCATAGCAACTATAGATACATATGCATGTAAACCTCCCTTCATGGTATAAAAATTAATATGTATTTCCGTACGATGGCATTTATACCTAGGAATATTAAATTACCTTGGCGTTCCATAGTCTGTTTGACACTGTAGCTGGGAAGCTGGGAATGTTAAAGTTATCTCTCTCCCAGAATGCTCTATGAGACAGAGAAAATGTGCAAAAATAAGAGGGACTGTGTTTACCAAGGCTGGAAATACCAGTACAGGTGTTGGGATTGATGAGTCATCCCCTGTGGGAGGAAAAAAAGGATTGTACCATGATTGAGGTCTGTGTCTGGGAAAGAAGATGTTAGCGGGTGCGGCTGAGAGAAAAGGAGGAAGCTGTTTATTAGTGCTTTTCACATATACTATCTCAGATGTACTAAAATATTTATTTTTTTTTAGATTCTTTTAAAAATTGCAGAATAAAGACAATTTGTTCTGATTCAGGCAATTATTTTCAGTAATACGAATGGTATTCTTTTGCATCAGTATTACTCATACAAAGATAGCAAATTATAAAAAAACAGCACCTTAGTGTTTAAAAATCGGATATTACATTTAGTGATTTCCACTGTAGATTTTTTAACTGGCGGTGCAATCCCCATATACATTGCAAACTTCAAGAAGCTTTGTAAATCTTGTTGCAGTTTGATGTAGCTTCATTTATTTTTGGTATTTTCATCATTTGTTTCCAACAGATTTGCTGCACTTTTATTTTAATTATTCAGATTTGAAAAGCGCCAACTTATTCCACAGAACTGTACAATGGAGGAGTGTATACATCAAACATACAAATTACAAAAAAGTACTGATTGCTTATAAGAACTTAGAATTTGTTCTAGGTAATTAAGACGAGTACAATTTTTCCTCACAAAATTACCTAGGCACATTATTTAATTTGTTATGTTTGTACTTGAGCAATGAATATCAGACTATCAGTTGTTTTATATTAGTCATTGGATGGATACATGAATGAATGTACATAGTGCTCATTATGGGCAATTATTGTTTGTTTCGGTATCCTTATTGATATTTTCGGTGTTTCGTACACACCAGCAGCTGGCATAATCTTTGGCTGTGAAGCCTTGTTGCCCAGATCCAAGCTGACAGTTTCTCTGGCTGCAACCTGATACGTCTTTTTGGCTGAATTCAACCCCCCCCCTTTTTTTTTTTTTTTAACAAACTCTGCCATGTAACAAAACAAGGCTTGTTTGGAAGCATTGGAGTAGCACTGAATGAAGCCATTGTTGTGAAAACAGTGCCCTGATTCAATGAACTTCAGCTCTCAAGCTACTTCTCCTGTATTGTCCCCAGTACCCCGCATCATATCTGCCACTGCAGGTGCAGGGAAAATCCCTTTCTGCCTTCCTGACAACTTTGCTTCTGATGAGGTTCCTTTTATAATGCTGGTGTCTACCTTATTATTTTTTTCCTATTAACACAGAACAGTCATAATTCCCATTGTTATAAGATCACATTAAAGGAATGTTTTTTCCCCCTTTTTTTTCCTTCTTTTTCTTCTAACCCTATTCGTGTCATAGATCGTAGAATCTGCAGTGCTTATAAAGTCCTTACTAGCCGGCATTGTAGGCCCTGTGTTTTTGGGTTCTGTTTTCCTGTTTGGAAAAAACAATAGCAATGCACGGTGCCTTTCATTTTATGTAACAGGTTTCTCTCAATCAACCAAAGTGTAGTGCAGCGGTTCTCAACCTGTAGGTCGGGACCCTTTCACAGGGGTCGCCTAAGGGCACATAAGGATATTAGTTGCCCGCTACAAATCTCCCTGAAATGCCATCCCACTGGTGAGAATGTAAATTGCCGGTGCCTCTCAAGGCACCTTCGCATTTCGGGGAGATTAGTCGCCCTCGACACAGGAGATTTGTGTGCCACAGCCCTAAGACTATCAGAAAACACATATTTCCGATGGAATAATTTTATGGTCGGGGGTCACCACAACATGAGTAACTGTATTAAAGGGTCGCGGCATTAGGAAGGTTGAGAACCACTGGTGTGGTGTGTGTAGCTGCCAGTATGTCTTGGTAGTGGCAAGTAATGCTTAGAAAAAGTATGCGGGTGCTTGACGTCAGCCCTCAGCCGTTAAGGTCGCACACATCCAAAATCACACAAACATGTTTTTTAAAAAGGATTATTAAAATCATAGTATCTGCTTTAGCATTTTCTTCCTGGACCATTCATTTTACTATTTTAACATATTTTTTTGAAAACTCATGGGTACAATCAGACACATAAAAGGTGTATTTATAATCTGTGTTTGAGTGTGTTTAAATATAATTATATATAATATCAATATTCTACATGAGCTCAGTTTTGTAATTTCTGTCAAGTGACTAAATGAAACTTGTTTACTATAATAAATAATGTACCCTCTGTTGTAAAATATGATATTAGTCACCTTGGATGTATAAGTCGCCGGTGGGATGGCAGGTGATGGCAACTCGGGGAGATTAGTCGCCCGCGAACAGTGAGTTTTGTCGCGGGCGACTAATCTCCCCGTGTGCCAGAGCCCTAAAAGTTTTTTGTCTTGTATTGCAGACCATTTTTCTGCTTTTCAGTGATTGGCTTTCATGTGGTTACGCTTGTACTTATAGTTATGCTTTTGATTTCTCACTATGGCTTGCTGAAAGCTGTCTGAAATCACATTTTGGTTCAGGCTTCTTGTGCTCGGGCAACCACATGAAGCAGTTTTGAAATTGTTTTAAAATAGATTGTAAATATACTGATATTTACATCCCTTATATTTACAGTACAATGTACCTTTTTTATTACAGAACTATAATAATCATTTTTTAAACCTCTGGATTGCTTATTTAAAATGGAGTATATGGGAGATGGCCTTCCTGTAATTCTGAGCTTTATGGATAATGGGTGTTTTAAACAAAAAAAAAAATTCATGTATATAAAGACTTTATAAAACAAGCTTAAGGGTGAAGACACACAGGGCAATTAGTCGGTGTGTGAGGCAAAAAAATGTGTTTAGATTAGTTAAAGAGAGACTATCTAAACTTTCTTTATAACGTGTTCCTGGATAATGTGTCCCATATCTAGTATACCAGTATTAGTTGATAAACTTTAGTCCCCCATCCCCTAAGATTCTATGTGCCCAGTTTGGTTGGTGTGTGCTCTTCGGACATCTGACAATTCAAGGCTTGTCGTCCGATCGGGAAGCCCAACTTCCCATAAGTTGTTCTCAGAGCTAATGCAGATGGCAGTGGATGTGGAATGTCTACGGCATGCTATTGCCATCATGTATGGAAAACATTTTCACAGTGTTGTTTCAGTATTAGTGATCCAGTTTCTGACTTTTTGATACCCAGAATCTTGGAATTTCTCCAGGATGGTTTTTCTAAGGGCCTGGAGTACGCCCCCTTTCGCCGCCCGCCCAACTCTCCAAATGCCTCCTTCCTGCGCATATGCAAGCCCACTTAACTCTCATATGGAGTAGTGGGGAGAGGATGCACTAACGTTTCTGCGCTTCTGGTGCCCATTGTTCCTTATGTGAGCAAAGTTTCATTGTGGCTTGGGCGGCATGCCTTTCCACAAATCCAGGCCTGGTCAGCACACTGTTTTTTTTTTTTTCAGCAGCAGCTAGCAGAGTTACCCGACATCCAGACCTTCCCTCAGAGTGTAAAGCATAAAGTTACCCCATTTAGTGAACCTCTCCCCACCATGGAATCTGTATCTGGTTCTAAAGGAAATTCAGGGAGCTCCCTTTGAACCTCTACAGTCTACACAATGCTTCTTTTTCTTATTTAATGTGGCCTTTCTGGTGGCAGTCTGCTCCTCTAGGAGGTTAACAGATATTGGCACCTTGTCCTGCTGACCACCATATCTAGTATTCCAAAAGGTTATGATGGACTTCCATATCATTCAGGAGGCTACACTACCTGGGCCAAGTTAAGGCATTAAATGTACACATTCAGAGTCCTTTTGAAAGTCAGATTCCCTTTTCATACTCTTTGGTGGTGCACGTAAGGGATCATGCACATCTAAGGGCTAAGACACACGGGATGATTAGCCACCACAACTTCTAATTAACTCAGTTGCAGTGACTAATTGCAATTTTGTTGCGCTGATTAGTCGCAGCGACTTTTTAAAAAGTTGTGGCAACTAATCGCGCCATGTGTCTTCGCCGTGAATACTCCATCGCCAGGTAGATACATTCTACGATCGTGAATTCCTACAAGGCACAGGGAAGGATTCCCCCTCTGATTCTCTCTACTAGAGCTGTTGGGACATCTTGGGCACTGAAAATTGGACATCATTCAGGAAGTAGAGCAACTGTTCAAGACGGCGACTTGGGTTTTGGAGAAAAGGATTTAACGGGGAGTAACAAAATCCCCTTTTCATCAGATATGTAAATTATGGTATTCATGGTCACGCTGTTACATTACTTTAGAGATACTATCCTCTCAAAACATTTCCAAAACACAAAACAAAATAATATGCTATATTAGATTAATGGTGGAAAAATTGATTAACACTCCTGTTGTCCTTTGGGACCGAGATTCTAAATATATATTGGGTCCATGGCTCAAGCAGTGTGTGTGATTACAAGCAGCATCTTTGTTTCATTTGTTGTGACCCTGCTATTGTTTCTCAAGTGGCAAGAGTGAAGTACAGGTATAAGATCTTTTACCCACAATGCTTGAAGGATAAGGGATCTTGTAGATCTACAGTACTTTGTCTGTTTAAAACCCTTTAAAGGGGACCTGTCACCCTAAAAAATAAGTCCAAATGTATTTCATTATCATGTTAGTTGAGTACAATTAACTTCACTTACACTATATAAATAATGTAAATCTTGTTTCCTACAGTCTTGGGATTACTCAATCACATCAAGCAGGCTGGTGCCATTTTGTGGACACTTATTAAAGCAAGCTTTGCATCATGCCAAAATCTTGTTTATGTGCCACAGCCTGGCACCTGATACCCATGCCCATGAACAGGTTACATAAATGCAGTGACATCTAGGAAGTGCTGAATGGAAAGGGAAAGTAATTGCCTGTGAGACATAGAGGTGGGGCAGGGAATATATGGTTAAGTAGAAACAATAGCACCCCTTTGCCCTGAAACGTTGCATTTCCGTAATAAAGATATCTAAAGGGCTAGTCCCGTATGCAGCACCTGAGTGCCAGTGCTATTGTTTCTACTTGGAATGTTTGGGAGGGTGCCGATCCCTCCAGCAGTGTGCACCAAGCGGTGAAGTTTTTGGAGAGCGGAGGGTGTGCGAATACAAGGTCATTTTGTTCGTTTACAGGGAATATATAGTTGGCAGTTCAGATTTTTAAAAACATTTATAACAGTTATGGATGTTTTAATAGAAAAGGAATTTGGGTTTCATGTTTAATTTACAAAGGACTTTTTATACAGCTTTTTATGTTAAACTGGATAACTGGTATTCGGAAAAGGGATACCATACCTGTACTAACATTGTTGTCTCTCATACGTAGCAATAAGGCCTACAGCTAGCCAGCTGCGACAGTTTCTTTCCCTGATATAGATGCAGTCATCCTTCAATTATAGCAGAGCTGAATCTGCTTGTAATTACTTGTCAGCTAATGCATTAGTCACCTGATGTGACCTTCTTTCATTAATACTTGCTCTAGTGAGGAGCACTGCTATTCCTTTACATTCCATAGGTAAATGGGTAGGCAAGTAGGGGAACTTTTAATAATTCTTTGCTAAAATCAATAAAATAGACATTCTGCTGTTATATATAGGTTTACCTGCAGTGGAATACCTTGAGGGCAGCCCTCAATTAGGGTTGGAAAGTGGTAGTGCAAATGGACGACTCCTTAGGGTGAAGACACATGGATCTACTAGTAGCAACTGCTTTTTCAAGGCTACTAAACTCCAGGAAATACTGTGCCACATAGACAATACTGAGAATTGCCTCTGCTAAAACACAATTATCAGTAAATGATCAGCATTGTCTATTTTAGTAGCCGCAACAAGTAGCTGCTACTAGTAGCTCCATGTCTTCACCCTTAGGGGGAAGACACACACAGCTACTAGTAGCAGCTACTTATCACGGCTACAAAAGACAAAATAGACAATGCTGATCATTTATTGATAACTCAGTATTGTGTATGACAGGGTTTTTTCTGTCATTTAGTAGCCATGACAAGTAGCTGCTACTAAGTAGCTCCATGTGTCTTCACCCGTAGACTTGTGCTGGGGGTGGCTATCTTGTTTTCTGCACCTTTCAAGGAGTAGTAAATGAAATTCACATTGCTTGCGGAATTCTATCTTGTATTCTTATAAGGTGGTATTTTAGTCCTTGTAAGCGATTAAACCTGACATTATTGCTTGTTCACACTGTTATTAGTATTTATTTTTATTGCAGTTCTATTCACGGGGTTAGCTTTTAGTATTAATGCAAACATAAATAAATAAATAAATACATTTGTAAACATGATTTTGTTTTGTTTTTAAATGAGTCCTGGATGGATTTTGCCGTAAAATAATTGTAGACATTTTACTACATTATATATGCTGGCACCACCAACAGTTCCTGTTTGTAAAGCCAGCTGATGTTATGGTCTGGTTTGTATATAATATGCAATGACATAAGTGCTAACATACTGCCGCTCCAAGCTCTGTCAGGAGGGTAAGGACTTGGGCTCCATTTATAAACTCTTACTCTGGACTCAAGATCAAACCTTTCTTGTATTTCATGGTGCAGCCCAAAGCAAAATGGATTAGCACTTAATTCTGCTATTGGTATGCTTGGAAACAGGAAACTGAGTCATAGCTTGATTGCCCTTAGTGTTACTGCAAGGAATTCTGGGCTAGTTACTGAAATGATTGTGGAAAATCAAATGTGTTGTTTCACGTATAAAAAATACATTCAGTAATTTTGGCTTGTTATATGTTGATGCTGCATTTGGTTTTGTTCCTTTGCCCTGCTTTGAAGTTTTTCTTTTTATACTGATTTTTACTTGTACAGTACATATACTTAAAGGACATGTAAAGTCTATTTCATGGGGGGTGCCAAAATGTACACATATGTACATTTTTAAAAGATTTTTTTAGTTATTGTACAACCAAGCTTATTATGAAACGGTTGTTTTAAAAGTATGATTTATCCATCAATGAAAACCATTTCAAGTGATATTGTCTAGTTGAAGCCCAGACCAGGAGAGGATGTGACATATATGCTTTCAAGCCGAAAGTTCTTTTGTGTATCCTTCATTCAGAGCAAATCTTTTATTGCAATATATAAGACAATGTATTAAGCTGGCCATACACGCACCGATAATATTGTACGAAACCTCGTTTCGTACGATATTTGGTGCGTGTATGGCAAGTCGACCGATATCGCAGGAAGCTGCTGATATCGGTCGACTCGCCGATCGGGCCAGTTAAAAGATTTTGATCGGGCGCCATAGAAAGGCGCCTGACCAAAATCTGCCTTCAGCGCTGAATCGGCAGGAGGAAGAAATCCTATTGTTTCTACCTCATTATCTGCCTGTTTCAGCCCTGAAGGTTAGTGGCGGATCTGACGACCACTGGTCGCACGAAAGATCATCAGATCGCCACGTGTGTGGCCACCTTTACTGTTCTTGCTCCTGGAATCAAGATATGGAGTACCGCACACTCAGGGATTTGGTGCAACAGAAAAAAAGTTTATTGAAAAAACTGTTTTGAGTACAAACAGTACTCTACTTCAGGGACAAACCTGAAGAAGAGTTCTGTTTGTACTCAAAACTTTTGAGTTTTTTCAGTGAACTTTCCCTTTCTCTATATGTCTATTTTTTTTACCTGCACCCAGGGCTGTTATTTTGGTGATGGGTGTGGTGTTCTTCACATCTGACTAATGAGCCTGGATTTACCAGATGCCGACCTACTTGAATGCCTAATGCCCACATTGGAGTAGTGAAGGAACACTGTTCTGCAGCTGTTTTTGTAGTTAGGACTAAAGGTCCCCATACACGAGCCAATATTAGCTGCCGATATCGGTCCCTTGGACCGATTTGGCAGCTAATCGGCCTGTGTATGGGCACTTACGGCGGGCCTGCCCGACCGATATCTGGCCTGAAATTGGCCAGATCTCGATCGGGCAGGTTAGAAAATCTAGTCGGATCGGGGACCGCAACAAGCCGATGCTGTCCCCGGACCAACTTTACCTATGCCCGCCATTATAATTCAATTGTTTTGCCCCAGGGCCAAACGATCGAATTACCCTGGATTCTCCGGATATCGCCCACCCGTAGGTGGGGGATATCGGGAGAAGATCCGCTTGCTTGGCGACATCACCAAGCGAGCAGATCTTCCAGTGTATAAGATCAAGGTTCAAGTGAAAGGAGACCATAGCTCTACAGTGTGTAGTAGAAATCTTGGCAGTGCCATGCTTTTTTTCTTTGTGGCAGTTTTGGGAAGACCCTTTCTGCTTTTGGTACAAAAAGCCCCCCCCCCTGCACAAAATTAGGTCTCTAGAGAATTTGTTTGCTGAGGTGGGAGTGTATTTTTCAATAAAAGTGATTGTTACTGCTGTTGTATAGTGCTTTCTTATATATAGAACTATTACTTCTATGTAGTAGTGGTAACATAACATAATTGCTTTGAAAAATTGGCTATATTTTAGGAGCTCATAGAAACTAATATAAAAATCAGAGCCAAAAAAATGAACTAATGCTTGGCTGTATATGGTAGGTTATATGGAATCTGACCTATCTAGACTTTTTTCCACATTAAGAAGTTTATAGAGTCATTGTTTGTTGTTCCAAGCTTTGCTAGTTTTGTACATCTTCCTATGTGTTGCATTGACACCCCCCATATAGATGTGCTTCTTCTGTGCATCAGGTTCTGCCAGTGAATGCACAGTAAAACAGATGTTCAAGCTTTCCTGCACTGTAGTATACCAAGGGAGCGACAGGAATGAATAGCACTAGAGAAGCTATTCATCTGTAGCCTATATAGAATAAAGCCACATGCCTGGCGCTCTAGGCACACTCTGAGACCCCCAATACAAGCTGAATGAGGGCACCACGGTGCTGAAAAACTAAAGCATTATATAACTGCCTCCTTCTCTGTGAAGCAGATTGCCATTTTATTTAACCTGCAGATGAATATATTTTTCAGTGTTTTTTAAATGCTTCAAAAACAAGAAATATATGCCATTTGCTCCCATAAAAGTTACTTGTATGTCAGCTATGATGTGCTTTTTGGTTAAGATACCCCACTGAGCAAGTCCATGGGTTACCAATGCAGCTGCTGATAACCGTGCATTAAAATGGAAGGCTCTGTCAATTAATCCCTAGGGAAATGTGCTATTGTTTCTGCTCTAATGTCTTTTTCATGATTCATAAGTGTAAATCACAGACCTATGAGTCATGCAAATAATTCCCTCATCTTCTGTCTACCCACAGCTTATCCATTCCCATTATTTTGTTTTAACTCAAAATTCTATTAGGAATAACCCTCATATCTCAAACTTACCATCTGCTTAGCTTAAAGAAGTTCCCTTATTTCTGTTAAGATATTTTATAGATCTTGAAAAATATTTGCACGCAACTTCACAGATCTGATCTGTAGTGATCCTCTGACAGTTCCAGTGCAGCAATATGTTGGCTGTCAGGGTTTTGTTTAAACCCTCATTTGTGCCTCGGCGTACTGGCTGTCCAGGGAGAACCTGCCGTGCAGTCGGTGCTAAATGGGACGTATGTGCTGCACAGAAATCCATTTTGATTCTCAAGTGTATAAATATTTTATGAAGCATTTAATGAGCATAAGGAATAGCTCATGAAGGAGACTTTTCTTTTTCATTTGTACTAACTAAATGGGTTATATGTGTTCTCAAAATTCAATATACCTGTTACTGGTTTTCTTACTGGTGTTCTACCTCTTTTGTATCAGACAGTCTGGACTATTCGTGGGTTTGCTTCATGAGAAGGGAACTATGATAAGTAGTTTTAATGTGTTTTATAATGTGGTATGATTCTGTGAATTTCAACACAAGTCGGTGCATGTTAAATCATATAATTCTTCCCTGGGGGGTCTGTGCTCACAGCAGAGCGATATCAAAGCTGAGCTCACAAAAAAAAAAACAAAACACAGATTTATTTATTTGCATTCTACGTTGGCCTCTGTCCCCATGTGCACAAAACAGGCACAATCAATATAAGTTAACTCCATGGCTGTCAAACTCTTCTGGGCCCCTTTACAGGCATGTGAAAGTAATAATGAATCCATCATCCTGCTATAGCTTCAGCAATATCTTAAGCATTGAATGCAAGTTCCTTTAAAAATAACAGTTTCTTTGGACTTTAGGCTGCTCCTCTTATTCACTGTTATCGGACCCTCAGCCCCAGCCTCACAGTTTTACCATGAGTTGGCATGCAGCGGGGACACATTAAAGCCATTATATACTAATACACAAGAAGGGCCTGTGTTCTCTTATCTCCAACTTACACCTCCCTTTTAAAGGTCATTAGTTAAGGGTTAAAATAAATGGCAATCTTCTTTTTGTCTGTTTAGTCAGATCTGCAGGCACATACTTATGATGAGTCGGTTGCCAGCAGATCAGAAACGACCTTTCTTCGAAAGAATCCCTTAATAAGATCATTTGGAATAAGCATGGTACTGAACCACCTTGTTAGGACCATGGCAGTGCCACATGCTACATTCATGAACCACAGTACCACATTCTGCATTTAGGGTTTTTTTTAAAAAAACAAACAAAAACTTACTTTGCACCTTTTAGGCAAGCTTTATGTTTCCCTTTATCCAACTTGTTAATTGCGACATATTCTGGGCATTGCTCTGTTTATGTCACTGCAAACACACAATTCATGGAAACTTGAATGCAAAAGTAAATTCCCTCCTAATTCAAATTTTGATGTTTTAAGTTACCTTAAACTCCCATGGCCTATGTAACACATGTGGTTTGCAGTCTTTGCATATTTGTTTACTTTGGAACAGTGTTGCAGTGGTCCACTACAGGCCCCTGCAAGCCCTTATGTCCAATTTTTATATGCTAACTGTTGAAACAACAACGCTGGTTGTACACTAGACCTAAAGAGAAAATGAAAAAAAGATAATAATGTTTCCCTTTTACAGTGGGAAAACAAGCAGTCAGTTCTGTTTTATGTGTCAACTCATATCCTTCTGGTTTACTCTGTTATGTCAGAGAGAATGAGAATACATATTTTGACATTATAATATTTTCATATAAAAGCAAACCTGTCAAGGCATCCTCGTTCTGCACCTTGGGATTCTCCTCACTTTTATCAAGCTTCTCTTGCTTTATTGTTCCTCTTGTTAGTACTTTGCCTTGCATATGCTGTTTTATATAGCAGTATATCTCTCCTTAATAGTATTGGAAGCAGCTACTGCAGTACATTTGTCTTAGACAGCTATGATTAAAGGAACAGTAACACCAAAAAATTAAAGTGTATAGAAGTAATGACAATGCAATGTAGTGTTGCCCTGCGTCGGTACAACGGATGTATTTGCTTTAGAAACACTACTATAGTTTAGTAAACAAAGCTGCTGTGGAGCCATGGGGGCAGCCATTTAAAAGAGAAAAGGCACAGATAAACACCATTGTATTGTACAGAACTTATCTGTTATCTGCTATGTAACTAACTTGCACATTTTCTCCTTTTTTCCAGCTTGAATGGTTTCCCCTATGGACACACAGCAGCTTTGTTTATATAAACTATAGTAGTGTTTCTATAGCAAACATTTTATTGTAATTACTTTAAAACACTTTCATTTTTGTGTTACTTTCCTTTAATTTTGTAAATGCTCTTTGTAGTCTCTTACAAGTGAACGAATTAAGGGTGCATTTATTCAGAGTGCTGTTGTGCTATGTATTCACTGTGTCCAGTTATCCCCTGTACCACCCTGTATTTCTTTGGAGCTTACTGTACTGCTCATGAATCCAGCTGAAATCTGTGCAATGAAGACTTGCGACTAGTCAGATGGTTTAGTTATTTAAAAAAAAAACAAAAAAAAAAAACGGTGCTTCTGTCAAGCACTGGCCCAGAGATGCTTCTGTAGCAGCAAACTGCCTCCATGATAACTGGCATTCCCTGGCATGCATAGCTATGGATATGGAGTCTGTTTTGTGGAAACCTGTTATCTGGAAATCTCTCAAATTCAGAAAAGCCTTTTCCAATTGGGTCCATTTTAGACACTGTCTGCTCTATGGGTGCCTATTACACTTTTATACCCTGAGCTAAACTTTATCTGATTTACCTGCCTCCATGAGAGGCCATGTGTATAAGGTACAGGTATAGGACCCGTTATCCAGAATGATTGGGATCAAGGGTATTCCGGATAAGGGGTCATTCCGTAATTTGGATCTCCATACCTTAAGTCTACTAAAAAATCAATAAAACATTAATTAAACCAAATAGGATTGTTTTGCATCCAATAAGGATTATTTATATCTTGGTTGGGATCAAGTACAAGGTACTGTTTTGTTACTACAGAGAAAAAGGAAATCAGTTTAAAAATTCTGAATTATTTGATTGAAATGGAGTATATAGGAGACCCAGGCATTCTGTAATTCGGAGCTTTCTGGATAACGGGTTTCCGGATAAGGGATCCCATACCTGTACCAAATTCTGCTATCTAGAAATATACAGGAATGCGTATTCTAATCATACTTTTATTTTTAAAATGTTTAAATCCACACTTTAACATGTCTTTGACTCACAAGCACTGTACTGTTCATCTTTTTTTTATTATTATTATTGCTTGCCTGTCGTTTGTCATTATCTCATGTTTCTATACCATTTAAGGTGGCCATACACGCACTGATATTATCGTACGAAACCTCGTTTCGTACGATAATCGGTGCGTGTATGGCATGTCGGCGAGTCGACCGATATCGCAGGAAGCTGCCGATATCGGACGACTCGCCGATCGGACAACTTTGAAAATTTGGATCGGGCGCCATAGAAGGCGCCTGACCAAAATTCTCCCTTCAGAGCTGAATCGGCAGAAGGAGGTAGAAATCCTATTGTTTCTACCTCCTTACCTGCCGATTCAGCCCTGAATGGTGTGTGGCGGATCTTACGATGTTTCGTGCGACCGATGGTCGTCGGATCGCCACGTGTATGGCCACCTTTACAGTTACTGCTACTTAAGATCTCTTTTCCCTTTGATTGTCTGTGCTCCTGTATTTAGGATGCAGCCTCTCTGTGTATGAGAGTGTCCCAAAGTGCAGAACAACTCAATTCATAGGATATCTGGAAGGAATCTTATAATTACAATCACTATCATTACCCCCGCTAT
Source organism: Xenopus tropicalis (assembly GCF_000004195.4). Lineage (NCBI taxonomy): Eukaryota > Metazoa > Chordata > Amphibia > Anura > Pipidae > Xenopus > Xenopus tropicalis. The sequence continues at coordinate 44,565,017 of NC_030683.2, read as the reverse complement.
AACTATAGTTGGGCTAAACTTTTTTTTTTTAACCACTTGATGTCAGAAAATATGTCGTTGCTCTGACTTTTGCATTTCAAATGAAATTAGAGCTTGGCAATGTACAGAAAAAAAACATATTGCTTGGGGAAGAACTGAACTATGTAATGACAGGGGGCAGATTCCCATAAGGAAAAGGCTTCTATGCTTATAGAATGGAGCTTTGATGCTTCTTTCTGCCAGCTTTGTATGACACACAGTTTGCTGATCTGACAGCTGCTTTCTGTATCATTATATTTACCTCTCACATACTATAACTATCAGATAAAAAGGAACATAGTAATGTAAGCATTATATTCCTATCCTGCTAAATAACAAGTAGGCATCTACCTGCAGCCCCTGTGTATTAGGCTGGATGGAGACTGCATGCATCACTTCTAATTTAGCTTACTTTATTTTGTAAGATTTTATTAAATACTCGTTCACAATTATGGCCTCTGAGATGTCAGAAATTGTAAACCAGTCACGATTTTTTTTTTGTAATTTAAAAAAAAAAAAAAAAAAAAAGATATTGGGAAAGGACAAAATATTGCAAATGTCTTAGAGAAACAAGTTCTTGCTTTTCTTGGTATTATTCAGTTTAATTTGAGCAGCTGTAATCTGTGAAGTTCTGCAAGCAAAATCATTAAAACAACTTAGGAATAATGATTTAACAAAAATCCAAATGGCTTTTCATCTTGATTGAGTTTGTGTACAATTAGTAGAGCACATCCATCAATAGGTACAACATAGCTTCAAACTTTTTTTTTCTTTCTGCTCTTTTTTTTTTTTTTTCTTCCCTTTGTGGCTCCTTTATGCCATGGATTGCAATTGTATAATAGCTGACATGGGAGAGAGTGGCAAGTAAGGCCAGAATGAGACTGGTCCGTGATGGATGGAATCCATGTTCTTTTCTTACGTTCTACTACTTAATCTAGGGCTAGCTGCATATCAACATCTATCTACTTTATCTACCATCAAGGCCTGATCAAATATTCATCTAAGAGGCCAACTTTTTTAGTTTCAATCCCAGGCTGCTCTTAACAGTAAGCAGCCTAGGCCAGGGGTCCCCAACCTTTCTTACTTGTGAACCACAGTCAAATGGAAAAAGACTTGGAGAGCAACACAAGCATCATAAAAGTTCATGGAGGTGCCAAATAGGGGCTGAGATTGGCTATTAGGAAGCCTCTATGCACACTATCGGCTTAGAGGAGGCTTTAATTGGTAGTAAATCGTGTTTTTATTCAACCAAAACTTGCCATCAAGTCAGGAATTCAAAAATAACTACATGGTTTTGGGCACTGAGAGCAACATCCAAGGAGTTGGTGAGCAACGTGTTGCCCCCGAGCAACTGGTTGGGGATCACTGGCCTAGGCCAATGTATGGGCCTACTTTACCTCAGCTGTGTCACAGTAGTCAGGGCATCCTTCTCCCATAGCTATCACGTGGAAGGCAGTTCTTAAAGGAGAACTAACACCTAACATTGAATATGTCTAGAACTGCCATATTTTATATACTAAACTTCATGCGTGGAACGCATGAATGAGCCACCGCAGGTAATCGATCATCCGTAATAAGCATTCATTGTTATCAACATCATCATTCGCAACAAAAGCTGATGAAGTGAGAAAGAAAACTCTTTTTGGAGTATTTTGGGCATCTAAAGTTTTTTGAAAATATAATAATAAGCCTGTATTGAGTCACCCTACTTTGGGTTTAACCCTTTTGGTTCTGGCCACATAAATGTGGAATCTATGTTGCATGACAGTCAGGTCCTTGAAAACCCATTTACATTATGTGGTAGGTAAGTGGTTAAAAGACATCTGCCTCCTATTATTGCCTGTGATAACACTATCCACAAGTTTGTGATGATTTTCATTTAGGTAACATTGAAATACCAGTCAAGCTTCTCATTTGTTTATATGCATTTTATTATTATTATTATTATTACCATTTGTTTATAGAGTTCCGAAATATTCTGAAGCACTTACAGACATTATGCATCATTCACATTTTTATACAAACAATTGCAGACTTGGTGTGTGGGCTGACATTTAATTTACAAATCTAGGCATATCTGTCTGCCTATCCCCTGAACTTACTTAAAAGCATACCTTGCATCAGTATCACTGGGTCGGATCAACATGAAAACATACCCACTGAAAAAAGGGCAGTATTCTTTCTTTTATTGGCACAAAGCTATACCTAGAATGTACAGTGAAAACATTCCTAATCCCTCCTACTCACCAAAATTTTTACATTGAGCGCCTAGCACATTTAAAGCTGGTAACAATACCGTGATTGGTTGCACTATTTTTGTTGCACTATTTTTGCTGACCAGTTCTTTCTAGAATGACTGAAAAAAATAGAAGTTTTATTTAACTTCCATTTGTTTAGATAGTTAAAACTTTAATACCCTTTTCTTATTGTGTTTTCATTAAAATTTCTGTACGTATACTATGTTCAGAAATATCCTATTTTGCCAACTGTTCTAGACAACTAGGTGAAACAAAACAAACATTTTACATAAATATATTCTGTTTAAAAAGTCTTCTTATTAAACTGGGCTTTAAAGACCTCAAAGTATACATTTTTTTTCTTTGTTTTTTTTAAATTTCTTATGTTGTAGATATGTAATTAATTCTTTAGTGTAAGCAAAAGTTTGCACTTTCATTCATTGTTATATTATAAGTAATCATTAACACTAGTTTGTCATTGGTACCATGCAAGGCAGATGCTAGCTACTAGGAAATAAAAGACCATGGGGAAATTTTGGATCAGTAGAAAGTACTTGTGCATTCTGCCATTTGAGACTGATGGGTTTCTAGCACTGTCTTTGCTACTGTCAGTGTCCTATTGTTGCAGTTCATAAACTCTGTATTCCGTTTTTTCTGACACTGTTTTGTATTGTGTAATTTCAGGGCACAACCTGGAAGAACGGATTAAACAACTGCTGGATTAATCTTGGGGAGGGAGCGGTTCTGGACAGCTACAGCCTTTCCTGACCAAGAGGAAGGAGGCATGTAAGAAGCGACTGGCATTTAATCTCGTGGAGGAAATCTATTAAAGAGCCCAGATCGGAGTGAATAGAAGCAATGGGAATTGGAGGCCATGGTAACCTGACATAAATGGCAGGCTGGAGGGATTCTCGCCTCTTCTATTCCTGCTTTATTTGTTTATTCTGGTTCTGCAGTTTCTGTTTCCCTGAGGAATTTCACATTGTTATACTGAACAGGCAAAGGACAGTGATCCAGCAGTTTGGGTGAGTGTTGGTAGGGGGGTGAGGTGGGTGGCCTCACCATGATTCATCTCTGGAAACTTGTGCGTCACATGCGACAGTTAGAGCTCCATCGCTTGATCTTGCTACTTATTGCCTTCAGCTTAGCTTCCATGTGTTTCTTGGCTTACTATGTTACTAACAGCCCAAAAATCAAGGAGCCACCCCCTCTACCCTTCAGTGACTGCAGCAGCCAGCAGAGAACTGTGGTGCAGCCCCAAGCTAGCTGGCGAATTGCAAAATCTGTGGATACTTCCCGTACCGAACCAGTGGTGCTTGTGTTTGTGGAAAGTATCTACTCTCAGCTTGGGCAGGAGATCGTAGCCATCTTAGAATCCGGACGTTTTAAATATCGGACAGAAATAGCCCCCGGAAAGGGGGACATGCCAACGTTGACTGACAAAGATCGGGGCCGATATGCTCTAATCATTTATGAGAATATACTGAAGTATGTGAATTTAGATGCTTGGAACAGGGAACTACTAGATAAATACTGCGTGGAATATGGGGTTGGTATCATTGGTTTCTTTAAAGCCAATGAGAACAGTTTACTTAGTGCTCAACTGAAAGGGTTCCCTCTTTTCCTACATTCCAACCTGGGATTACGGGACTACCATATCAACCCAAATGCCCCTCTTCTTTATGTCACCAGAGCAAACGAAGTAGAGCAGGGTCCACTCCCTGGGGATGACTGGACAGTGTTCCAGTCGAATCATAGCACATATGAACCTGTTTTGCTAGCTAGCACCAAATCGGCAGAATCGATCCCCCACCTTGCCACACACAAGGCACTTCATGCAACAGTGGTACAGGACTTGGGCCTTCATGATGGAATCCAGAGGGTGCTTTTTGGCAACAATCTTAACTTTTGGCTGCATAAGCTAATATTTGTTGATGCTATTGCCTACTTGACTGGCAAACGTCTCTGCCTCACCCTTGACCGTTATGTTTTGGTGGATATAGATGATATCTTTGTTGGTAAAGAAGGCACTCGGATGAAAGTTTCTGATGTTGAGGTGAGTAATCCAAACTGGTTTTAAAATATAATTTTACAGTTTAGGTGTTTTCAAGTATTTTACAGAATTAGTGTCTAGGGCATAAGCTGCTTAAGCTAGTGGAAATATGTTTGAATGTATTTTTATTTTTCCAACAAAGTATAATGCTCAGAAATGACTGAGAAATAAAATAAACACTGAAAAAGTGCACACTGGGGCTGAAACCATGCAAATAATATTGTTTTGATCTGTGCACACCTTGCTCCTGCATCATAATACTGCAATCCTATTATTGTAATCCCTTTATTTGATGTTATCCCGTTGCAAGGTTGTATTTTGTGCTTACTTAGCTTAGGTTCCCTTGTGTGTTATTGTATACACCTTAAACAAGCCATCATCCTTTTGCTCAATAGCATTTTTTGCATACATTAGCGTTTGCATACGTTAGTGTGCCTGTATAACAATACCATTCTACATAAACTGAGATATCTGAGATTAAACAATAATATTCCTTATATACCTTATTCTGAAAGTAGCTTCATATATTAAGAGGGATGGATGTGCCTTGCACAATAGGTTATAAATGGGTTGATCTGCTTTGGATAAGCTGACTAGTCATACTGCTTTGTGAACTGATGATATTGCTCTTTCTACCTAATATACTCTTTGCCAAGTACTCTCCACCTATGTATTCCATCTAAGTGGGACTGCCTGAAGTATATTATATTCCTGAGGGTTGTGCATTGTGAGCAATCAAGACACCTTTTAGGCAGTGCTGCATCAGCACAACAATCTTATTTCCATGCGCTCCAAATGCTTTGCCTTTGGGCTACACTCAACTTGCATCAGACTATTTCCTATTTAGTTTTGATCTAAATATATGACCTCAAAAGGGAACTTTAAGGAGAGCTAGCAACTTTGAACCCTAGCAAGCTCAGTTTAGGATTATGGTCATTGGATGAAAGCATTATCAATCTGCAGGGGCAGACAGCATAAATAATCACGTTGCCTGACTACTCCTTGAAATGCATTGTGAAAGGCTCTATTATACAGAATAATAAAACAAAAACCCCACACTTGATTGCCTAACTTCCAGTGTGGGAATCTGCTTTACTACCCAAAATTTCATTTAGCACCAGTTATGCACCTCATTTTATTTACTTTTTTCTGCTGTAGATTAGGAGTTTCCCTTTCCCAACCCCAAGAACCCCAGTTCACAAAAATCCCTGCTCTAAAGGTTTTTATAAGTTGACACTGGAATGTATGCCCATTTTGTACGGCATTGTTTTAATTCTTTAAGCAAGAGAATTGTCTTGCCATTAGGGAGGATTTAAGGCAAATCCATAAAATTCAAGGGAAGTTGAAATGTCATGTTTTGAAACTTTCTGGATAATGGATTTCCCGATAATAGCTCCAATATCTGTATCATCTGTAAAATGAAGTCTCCACTGATGTTTAAGGGCGAAGACAGACAGGGGAATTAGTCGGTGGGATTTTGAAAAAACTCAGTCACGTTTTAAAATCACCATGACTAAACACCCTGTCTGTCTTTTGAAATGAAAGCAAATAAGCACAGGGTAGAACCAATATCTGTATTTTATCGCTGACGTTGAACTGTGCTCCTATTATCGCCTTGTAGCATTTTTGACATTTGAAAAATGGAGAAGTGCCTTGTTTTAACTGAAATCAGCCCTCTCTCTACCTCTGTAAAAGGATTCATTTTTACATAATGAGCTCTATATAAACAAACATTGCAGCCTTTGTTTGGTGTAATGAGCTGCCCGCAAAACCTAAGGCCAGTGCCACACAGGGTGGATTTTTGGCTTGCATTTAAACACAGGCCAAGAATCTGCCTTTATGCTCCAAAATGCGTATAGATGTGCCATCACCCCGATACTGCATACTTGAGCAGTTTCATGCGGAATTCCATTCAGTGCTTGCACCGGGGCCAACGCTATGGCTCCAGATGCAGGCACATCAATAAGCTTTTTAGAGTGTAGGTGTGGATTCTTTCCGTGCACTTATCCTCTGGCTGAGAATATGTTCATGTGGTATTGGCCTAAGGCAGTGCTGTCCAACTGGTGGCCCGCGGGTCGCATGCGGCCCTCGACCCCCTTCTGTGTGGCCCCCCCACCTGTCTGGCTGCATTGATGGGTTAATTTTGTGTTAGCTTTAAATGGTATCAGTATTGAGATTAACTGGCCCCTGCATGGTTATCACCTCAGGCTCAGGCTGTAATCACCCACATTGTTCACCTCTTCACACCTCAGACATTGTATGTACTGCCTGGCTTATGCTGCCTGTGTATGGGCAGCATAGAGTAGGCAGAGTATGGCACATAGGCAGCATAGGGCAGGGAGGGTATGGCACACACAGGCAGCATAGGACAGGCAGAGTGCTGCCTGTGTGTGCCATACTCTGCCTACCCTATGCTGCCTGTGGGAGGTTAACCTGGCAGGGGTTTGTTCTGGGAGTTTGTTAGCAGTTGGAAATAGCCATTAAATGGTCCCTAAGGTGTGTAAATATATGCGGGGGGTTGCTGTGCTATCCACAGGGGGGGAGGCAGTGGGTGTGGTTTAAAATGGGGTAGTGGCCAAAACTGGCTTCCATTAGCGGCCCTCCACCATGTATGCGAGAGAAATTCCGGCCCTCGGCACCGCAGAAGTTGGACAGCACTGGCCTAAGGGGTTATTTGTGAACTGATCATTTTTTCTAGTAGCTTCTCCTCTGCTGTGATTTGGCAGAACCATGAAGTTCTAAAGTGAAAGTCATTTCATTTTCTTTAATGCTAAAAGAAATAGAAAAATCTATAGCTTTACATCTTTAAACAGGCAAAAGTTGTATTCATAACAAGCCCTATTCTTTGATCTTAAAAAGGATGTATAATATTCCTTTAATATGATAACTATACTATAATGGTTTACACTGTAGTCCAGTGTCAACTTTTGGACTTTAGAACATTGCCTTCTTCTCCCGCAGCCAAAAAACGATTGCTCTGTGAAACCACATTTTTTCCATTATACGGAAACCCGGTATCCAGAAAGCTCCAAATTACGAAATAGGCCATTTGCCATAGACTCCATTATTATCAATTCAAATTTTTAAAAATTATTTTCTTTTTTCTCTGTAGTAATAAAACAGTACCTTGTACTTGATCCCAAATGAGATATAATTAATCTTTATTACAGGAAAAACTATCCTATCAATAGCTAAATGATTTAGAGGTGTGGAGATCCAAATTACAAAAAGTTCCTTTATCTGGCAACCCCCAGGTCCCCAACATTCTGCATAATAGGTCTAATACCTGTACTTATTTATCTATTCAGTTCCTCTCCTATTCATACATCAATCTTTTAGACAAACCACACCCTGGTTGCTAAGGTAATTTGGATCCTAGCAACCAAATAGTTGCTGAAACTCCAAACTGGAGAGCTGCTGAATAAAAAATGGAAATAATAACAAAAAAATTATAAAAAAAAACAAAAAAATAAATAAACTACAAAATAATAAAATATGAAGACCAAGTGCAAATTGTCTCAGAAAATTAATTCCTGCACCATTCCTTAAAGGAAAAAGTTGCTATTTGCTACTTTTGCTGCCTGGAGACAAACTCTAGAGACCTCAGTGCCTAGGAATGGTACTTAATGGTTAGCTGTTTGCAAACTAGATAATAAGGCATTCCTGAAAGCAACAAATGTCATAGAACTCCTCAGACACTTGCAGTTTTATGGACAAAAAAATGGGCGTTGTTACATTAATATAATGGCACGAGTATCACTGTATTTATTGGATAGTAATGATAGGCTCGGTACTATAGCTGTAGTGGTTCTTATTTGAAGTGATTCCGTACAACCTTTCTCCAAAAATTACAATCACAATAAAAATGTTTCCCATATTATGTGAGGTAAAGATTTTATTTTATGCTTCCTATTTTATTTTTCCTAACCAGAAGAACATCAGACCAGCCCTCTTCATAGTAACAGTACACATTCCCCTTAATATCTTTGAATCTTTAAAAAAAAAAACGATTATAATTTGCTAAAGTGCTTAGAATAGCACTCTCATTAATTTTACATTAAGTTATTTTAAAGGTTTACTTATCCTTTAAAAGCCTTGGTCCTTTCATTTATATGCGTATAAAGCATAACCACATGTACTCCAAAAACTGTAAGGTGTCTCTCTTTAATCAACTAAATGTACTAAAAATAAGTATTCTATGGACAGCCAATACAATTGTTACATTAGTTATTTGCACTTGATGCATGACTCTGTGCTGTTACAAGGTAGGCCTAGAGGTTTATTTCATTACTGTCAGCAACACTCATCATAACCATCATTTATTTAAATGGTGCCAACAGCACTTTGAAGCACAGGTTTTGGGGGCATTTGGTTAGGGTCATATTGGCAAATTGGGAGGGCCCACTTAGCTCAGATCAAGGTTACAGATAAATCACAACATTGCTGTATGAAAAATTTAGCAATACATCCAACCAGCACATAAGTGTTCTCCCCAAATCTCAACCTAAATGAATTTCAAGATGGGGTTTATAGACTATATAACAGAGCAATTATGCATTTCCTCTAAATCGCCCCCTTAGTGGCTTTTAGACTGCCCCCTCCAGCTACCCCTATTGTCACCTCAGGAGCCATTGCTTTAATAATCATATAAAAAAACAACAGAGCAAGGTATGCAAATGAAATGATAGGAAGACTCCAGGGCCCTGCTTGCTAGAGCTTGCAATCTAAAGGTTTGAAGAATAAATACAGAGCAAAGCACAGTAAAAATCAGTTATTTCTAATTTCTGCTTTGAGAACATAACCTCACACAAATGAGCCTAAGGCTAATGGCATATAAAGCATTTTGAGTGCTGCTCTGTTTCTCAGGCTGAAAACATTGGTCATTAAAACACCCTTATCAGTCTGTCACTGCTTCTCATAGAAAACAATGGGGAGATGCTACCAAAAGGTAGACCGGGACAGGCAGACAGAAAAGCACTTATGCCCTTGCCACATGGGGCAGTCCTTGGGCAGAGAACAGCGCAGATAAACCCCCCACACACCTGTTTGAAAATTGTTCATTATTGTTTCTTCTAGTAGTGAGTTAAGGGTTTAGTAGTTAAGGAATGTAGTTTACATGTGTGTTTGTCCGCAGTGCAGGATGATGTGTTCACATAGTAGTTTCCTGTATGAAGCTTGGTCACATTTTTTTGTGGATACAGATTTTTTTATATGTAGGAAGCATCCCTACCTGTTAAACTCAAAACTGAATATCAAACTTGAATATCGTGACTGCACCGAGAATCTACCGGTATTTTTCTGCACCGTATATTGTGATAAAATTGGCTATATCCGCAAGGCTGCAGAACTGTTGGTTAATGCCAGTGTGGGATGTTGACATAAATAAAGGGAATGAAAGCTTTGCAGATTATGAGTAGCAATAGGCAAGGGATACTAGCAGAGGACTAAATGGATTTCATTTCAGGCCCTACAGGATTTGAACATAAGAAGGATTTTAATTTTGTAGAGGCGTTAAGTTTCAGCAGTCAAAGCGACTGCTCCTTTCATGTCCATTCTAGAGCATTTATTAATGTTTTTTTTTTTTTTTTTGCTTTCCTTGGCTTATATAAAAAAGGGAATACAGCAATGGAAGGGGCGGGGACATATCTGTATGTGCATGAACGGAGGGGGGGCTCTTGTAGCTTTGTTTGGTGAGGAACAGAAGAGGAGTTAGGGAGGGAATGATTTTATCAGCAAGGAGCCTGTATGACAGCTTGTCAGCCAGCTCACTGTGTTCTCTCTCTGAGCTCTGTGCTGATGTCTATTGCTTCCTACTGACTCTGATATTGGCTACAGCCCCACCCACGGTCTCAAAATAGAATAACAAACCTTTGATTTTATTTAGTAACAAACCTTATTTAATAACAGATTTTATGTTTAGATCTTCAACCCCCTTTTTTATTCATTATTAGGTCTGAGAAAGGGTGGCACCCTTTTGGTTCTGTTATGTGGGGAGAGTTAGCATTTTTTAAGTCAAGAGAGTAATTTAGAATGTTTAGACACCACTCACATAAAATGGCTTATAAAATGCTCAGTATAATTTTGCCCCCAGTCACTTTTTTGACAGACAGCTGCAAGAACGTGTGTGTGGCAGTCAGTGTTTCCAAGCAAAATCTCCTTATGAGTTAATATACCCATGCTTACTTGCAATTGCCTTACTAGTGAACAGGGGACAATTTTGAGCAATTTAAACCCTGTCCTTGAAGATATTTGCTCTAGGGACAATACACAGAATCATCCAGTGTGCCACTGTTCTTACAATTTCTTGATTCTGATTGCATTGGATACTTGGGTTACTGATTAGCAACTAACCCAAATAAAATACTACATTTTTCTTTGTCATTCTGCATGGTTATTCAGGTATAATTTTTTTTTCTGACACAAAAAAATACATTTGATTTAGTGTAAGGTTGGTCAATTTTATTAGTTGCTGCCACAGATTAAAATAATATGGTTCCAACTACATAAGTAACATTCTTTTACATTACATTTGGTCTTTCTGGGAAATGACATAATTAGCAGAAGTATGGGGGAGAATAGCAGAAGGGTTTATCCACTGGTCTGTCTCAATCTTCAGCTTTGTTATTTCACAGTATACTACATTTTAAGTAGAAATTAAGCAATATATTTGCTGATCCCATGTTTTCTGTAATTTGCGTGTAAACATGATCATGTAAGTGCAAAGCACTCACACCAGTCCAACTTGTGAGCTTAATTTGCTCAAGTGCCTTTTCCTTCTGTACTACTGTAGATTATTGAACCTTGTGTGCTCGTCTGGGGTTTATCTGGCAGATGTGCTGTCATGGAAACACTGCCTAAATCTCCGCTGGTGTGCAAGAATGTTAAGCTTCCTTAGCATGTTTTTATCTATCTGCTCCTCATTCTGACAATAATAACAGTCACTTCAGATAAGGCAGGGAATTCTCCTTTGTAGAGAGACACAGACTGCTCCTCCTTGAATAAAGGCTTAGGCTTTAAGGACCTGCTAAACTTAAAATATAAGTGCTCTTTATAACTATAACTATCTAGTGCCATTGACACTATTTAAATGAGCCTCTATTATCATTCTAAAATGTGTCTGAAAGGTAGCAGAATAAAAAATATTAGCTAAATCATTGAGATTAGTTGCTTTAGCACATGTACAGTGGCATAAGTACTGCTTGGGGGCTATAAATGAACTGCTATTAGGTTGTCATGGCAACCCTACCCTAAGCAAAATGCAGATGCTATAACTACAATCTAAATTTAAACACTTTGTGTTCCATGACTTTTTATGATACTTATTAGAATCATTATTCCGGCTATGGCGCAATCAGGCAGAAAACAGCAGCGGTTAAAATTCTCCTATCCGCCTGTCATCACTTCCCAAAGTAATCTGTGGGGGAGAAATGGAAAAAACTTGACTTTTTAGAGCTATGAATGTGCTTTAGTGTTTTAAAGCACACAGGAATGTATATTTTAGCGTTTTGGAGCATACATTTTTTGAAACATACACTACCTAAAAAGTGTGTGGATGATAGGCAACAAACAGAGGTGAGGTTCCAGTGTTGCTTTTCACCAAGTGTTGTGACTGCAAAAGCACTTTGATAAGCCAGTGTCAAATGATATCAGTCTAAATATGAATTTATTGTTAAGTTTTTTTCTTTGTCAATATCTTAAAAACAGGCACATTTCCATGCTGCTTTTTCTCCACTCCTAACATTTTGTTCACTGCAGGAAATGGCTTTTTGTAGCCAAATTTATACAGTGCAGCTCCTTATTCAAAGACCATGCTGCTAACCGTAAAGAAGAAAAAAAGCTCTTTTTTGTACAACCTTCTGTCATTTTCAAAGGTACCTTTGGAAATGTCTGCTTAATTCTTTGCTTTGAAAATGCTAGTGAAAGTCAACAGTGTGATAGAGTATGCAGCATTTATTAGGTTTTGTCTGGCTTCAGATCTCTTTATGCAGGGACAGTTTGGGAAGTTAAAGAGACATAGAACTTGTGTTGAAAATACATTCTGCCTATTTTATTAATTAAAAAGAATCCATATTTTCCTAATTGTTTGCCTTTTGTAAAATATATATTTCTGCACTAAACTCCCTTTATAATTAACGTTATTTGTTCTGAATTCCTGATTTCCTTTTGGGTAAAAAAAAAAGTTGTAGCCTTTGAGCAGCTCGCTATTGTAGGGTATCTCATGTGACTGGCAATCTCACTAATAAGCGGATCTTAACATGTATGCCCAGCTTAATTGCCAAACAAGTGGATCTTTCATAGATATGCTGACCTTAAGGTGGGCAATATCTGGCTGATCCGATCATTTGGCCTTCATTATTGAGGCTCCGATGGTAAAATCAAACCTGCCTGATGGATATCGCCAAGATATCTGTGGGGCAGGCCTTTCGGATGCCACCATACACAAGGCAGTAAGCTGCAAACTTGGTCTGGAAGACAGCTTTTATCGGCCTGTGTATGCCCACCTTTAGTTTTAACAGCTTTTCCTCTGCTTAGCAGAACCAAGTAGTTGACAATAGATTATAGATAAGTAGTTGACAATAGATAATTTTTTTTGTTTAGTGCCAGAAATAAAATATATAGTTCTTAATTAAATCAATAGGCAAAAGTATATTCAGAACAAGCCCTTTTCATTCAGGTCAAATTGATAAGGGGTATATACTTTCCTTTTAAGAGAGTGTGTTAATCCGAACCTTTGTTTTATGCTCTACTTTGCATTTTGTATGAAAGATAAACATATTCTAAACAATGTCTAGTGTGGGAAACTGCTTTCCAGTGTTGAGCTATACAAATGTTTCCATTTAATGGCCCATGGTGTACAGCTTGGCATATTTAGCTATCTAGGCTATTTCTCTCTAAGGACAAGGCCGGGTCTGAGTTGTACATTATTCGGCTGCTAGTGTTTAAGACAAAGTGGCTCTGATAAGGGAACGGCTGTTCCAGTAGGTATTGGCACAGAACAGTTGCTTTTGGCTGGATTAATGAAAAAAACAGAATTTATGCTTCTCTTAGGACACAGAACAGTGAGGCTGGATATCTGTTTCTAAATAAGGCTGGGCCGCTTCATCAGACATGACCTTCGGATGAGGATTTTCAAACAGATACATTTAATGAATAAAATACTTTTAACTGGACTAATCCAGTTTGAAAGATTTATTTTAAACATTGGTATTGTTATAACTTTGTACTTGCTGTCTCTTTGGGGTTTTTTTTCGATCATTTTTTTTTTTTTAACAGCAAGCTTTGCAAATTGTTGTTATTGCTATATTTTTTAAAATGGGGGAAGAATTTGTGTATCCAAGTGCCTGTATAATCTATTCATATCTAAAATGACCATACTAAAATACAACTGGTATGTATGTCTTGGCATTGGCATTTTACATTCTGTCGAGAACATTGCCCAATGATGTTATATGTCTGTGTGTTTGTTATACGTATATGTATTCAGTGGTGAAAGCCACCAAATATGAATACAGTTAAAGGAAAACTAGACCCCAAACAATGTAGGTATTCATTCTGGAGGTATAGTTTCCTTTAAAGTTGCTCTTTATCCTGTATATAAAGCTGATGTTGTTACCCCTCCTATATTCCATGTGAATGTAGCACTGCTGGTGTAATAAAAGCTCTGCTTCACATATCGCCTCGCTCAGTTTCTACATTGCTACGGCACAATTATTACTGCATTCTCCTGCTTTTTTTGCAGCATAGCTTCCAGCATCCTGAAGGGGGAATATTTTATTTCATGCTTGGGTATTGTAAAACATTTCCTGCAAAATACCTAGAAACTAATAATTGTTCTGCAAATTTTACTCTTACATGGCAATGCCACTGCAACTCTTTAGAAGCTGTAGGTTCTGACAGAACATTTTAAATTCCATTTATATACTTTGTGCATGTTTGGATGCCTTGCAAAATACAACCATATTCTTGTAAACTTCTACAGGTATGGAATCTTTTATTTTAAAGCAGAATCTTGTATTGGAATCAATTTTTCAAAAGAGCAAACAGATTTTGTTATATTTTATTTCAAAATATAGGGCTAGACATATTCTTGGTTTCCCAGGTGCTCTCAGTCATGTGACTTGTGCTCTGGTAAAACTCAGTCACTTTTTACTGCTGCACTGCAAGTTAAGGTGCCCATACACTATAAGATCCGCTCGCTTGGCGCCAAGCGAGCGGATCTTCACCCGATATCCCCACCTACGGGTGGGCGATATCGGGTAGCAAGAAACTTAAAAAAAAAAAATAATTCGATTGTTTGGACCTGGGGCCAAACGATCGGATTACATGGTTATGGGGCAGTCGGTTCGGGGACCGCATCAACGAGCCGATGCGGTCCCCGATCGGATTTTCTAACCTGGCCGATCGAGATCTGGCCAATTTCAGGCCAGATATCGGTCGGCCAGGCCGCTCTGTTCTGCACATACACGGGCCGATTAGCTGCCGAATCGGTCCAAGGGAAACGGCAGAAAATATGTATGAAATGAGACTCTTCATTAAAGTCCATGCATGGAAATATATGCTTGTGTCGCTCGTATAGGCTGAAGGCTTTGTTTACAGTGGTACTCCATCCGCATAGCGCCAACTAAACTGGCCATATTCAGCATTGCCTTGCCCATCAGGCAATTCAGCTCTAATTCTTTGCCAGCTGTTAGCCCAGGAGAGTTCTACTTATGGGGCTGGTGAACAAAATCCAAAGCTGCCTTACAAACCGAGCAGAACAAAATAATAACCCTGGAAGCTATCGGTATCACTCTAAAGCTGGCCATACACGCACCGATACTATCGTATGAAACCTCGTTTCGTACGATATTCGGTGCGTGTATGGCATGTTGGCGAGTCGACCGATATCGCAGGAAGCTGCTGATCGGCCAGGTTAGAAAATTTTGATCGGGAGCCATAGAAGGCGCCTGACCAAAATCTGCCGTCAGGGCTGAATCGGCAGAAGGAGGTAGAAATCCTATTGTTTCTACCTC
Source organism: Xenopus tropicalis (assembly GCF_000004195.4). Lineage (NCBI taxonomy): Eukaryota > Metazoa > Chordata > Amphibia > Anura > Pipidae > Xenopus > Xenopus tropicalis. Next base: position 44,549,697 of record NC_030683.2, on the reverse strand, counting down.
CTTATCTGCTGTTTCAGCCCTGACCCTGTGTGGTGGATCTGTCGATGTTTCGTGCGACCGATGGTCATTAGATCGCCACGTGTATGGCCAGCTTTAGTAAATATTATGTCAAGAAGATCTCTATTTTAGCATATGGACAAATGTTTGATTTGGCTATCACTAATTTGATATATTAGGCCTTCCTACCACAGTGGAGATCTGCTCTGTGTGTGTATACATTACACCTTGAAATCTAAAATACTGTTTGTGCTTTAAATGAGTCACATTTCAAAGACTGCGTTGTTATGGGTTCATTTGCTATTAAGAGATGCAATCCAGCACTACTTAGCTTTTTTCTTACCCTTCCATCTGTCAGTAATGATTCCAGATGACTTTTCTGTGTAAAATTGGCGTGATTTGCTTTGTGCAGCAATTTTATTTTAGGCCTCTGTTGCTTTACCCCTTCCTCAGCAAGTTAATTTCCCCTTTTCTAAATACTAGTGTGCAGGATAAAGGAACCTGTGCAGAATATCCATTTCCAGATGTCGGAGAAATTACATATACTGTTTCAGATAATGTGATAAGTTGGATATCTTACAAATAGTGGTCTGGGAACTGACTACTTCGGATAGTAATGCTTTCTTTTCTTTTCCAGGCCTTGCTGAACACTCAGAGCAAGCTGAGAACACTTGTTCCAAATTTCACATTCAACTTGGGTTTCTCTGGAAAATTCTATCACACAGGTAATATTATCGTGGCAGAAAGTAATGACTACAAAGTATTGCAGCCATAGGGGCTAAAGATCTTTAGTAGAATCAGTCATTTTAAATTCTATTTTAGCCAGAGGCTTCTAGCTTCTTCCTGCTGTCAGCATAGTGCTAATGACTCTGGCAACACAAGCTTATCACAGATGCACTCAGATGTTCTTGAGTAATTGACTTAAGGAGAGAGAGAGGGAGAGGGTTAATATAATAAGATTTTCTTCTTGTTATTCTCTCACATATTTATATAGCAAAGAATGAGGGCATAGGTTACTGTGAGCATAGAACTTCTCTTAACATACTTGAAAAAAAAAAAAAACGAGCGAGAACTGCATTGTTTTTATTGAGTGAGGATTTCTCTATAGACTGCTAAAAGCTCAATGCGTTTTCTATAATGGGATTACTGTCATTGCCTGTGCTAAGTCAAGCAATGTGGCAGCTCCCACTCATATATCTGTAAGTGCAGATATGAACAGGGACATGTTCCATGCACACTTAAATTTGGGCCTTTTTTTCCTTTCTACATGTTTAAAAAAATGGATATCAAATACTACTTATAAGCAGAGTACATTAAGCAGATGCAGTGCATCTGATAATTTCTCTGACTGTTTAGCGGAAGTGAAATCTTAGAATTGTGGTTGAGCCACCAAACCACAAAAAAACATCTGAAACTGCAATATGTAAGCAGTTCAGGATTGCATTTGTTTGTGAATAAATGATATTATTTAATAATGGATGCCTGTCTTTTTAGCTATAGTTTGGCTTTACTGGCCCTGCATAACAAAATCCCCAAAATTAAGAAAGCAAACAAACCAGTTTTTAGCTGGGCTAGTAGGGTAGTGGCAAGGCAGACTTTGTGCATCTGACACCGTGGATTATTCACACCCAAATAAGTATGACAATGTTTAACATTTGCACATAATTTTCTAGCTAATGCAATACTTTGAAATAGTAATTCTGAAGTCTGACAGCGGTCATACTAATACTTTTTTTGGGAAGCGGCTACTTCTTCTTCACCCAAACACCAGTTAAGCTTTTTAAAAAGTAAACGTAATTTCAAGCAACTTTGCAATATAAATTAATTAAAAAATATGCAGCTTTACTTGATTTTGACTGTACAGGTATGGGATCCCTTATCCGGAAACCCCTTATCCAAAAAGTTCCAGATTACGGAAAGGCCATCTCCCATAGACTCCATTATAAGCAAATAATTATAATTTTTAAAACTGATTTCCTTTTTCTCTGTAATTATAAAACAGTACCTTGTACTTGATCCCAACTGAAATATAATTAATCCTTATTGGAGGCAAAACGAGCCTATTGGGTTTATTCAATATTTAAATGATTTTTTTAGCAAATGTAAGGTATGGAGATCCAAATTTTACAGAAAGATCCCTTATCTGGAAAACCCCAGCTCCCGAGCATTCTGGATAACAGGCCCCATACCTGTAGTAATATGATTTGGAACAGTTAACTGCCTGCCTCCCTGTTCTTTTGTTGATATGGCTGACTACTTTGAGACTCAAAAAAATAAAATGTAACAGTAGTCATTAGACTGCCTTCAGCCTGCGTCCTCGAAGTCCCACAATTCCCTGCACACACTGTTAATAAGGAATGGAACATCACAGTGCAATGCATTGTGGGTTATCTAGTTCCTGCATGCTGTCTGTAAGATATGAAAAAATTTTGGTTCAGAAGCCAGAGTTCCCTCAAGTTTTTTCAGGGGCCCCAATCCTCACAACACCTACAACCATTGTATGTGTTTAAATATTCCAGCACTACACGTCAGCTAGTGTAATATTTACAGGAACATTTTCACTCATGTACAGATGGGTTTGCAATTATCTATGATTTGGGGGTAAATAACCTTAATTTCCTATCTCTAGCCATTATTTTTAAATATGTTTTTTCAATAACGTTCCTCTGATGTGTACCAGTTAACTTGTGTAGATAATCGCGAACACATCTGTTTTGCCTACTGGCACTTTTATCACGCTCTGGCACACATGCTTATCCAGATCCATGCACACACAGAGACACACACATTTGTGCAATCACACTCAGAGTGAACTAATGTGTGTGTGTGTGCATGAACAAGGGTGGATACACACTAAAGAGACGTTTAATAGAATGACTTGCCTAGGCAGCAGTAATGCTCAATACAGTGTGTTTACCATGATAAATAGTCTGTATCTTTGGCATGTTGGAGAATACAAGTAAAGGCTGTGATTTTATGGGCGGCTGAATGCTTCCAATATAAAATCAAGAAGGTTTGGTGTTGAAAGACCTCTTTTAACAGCAAAAAAAGATATTTTGGGAACAAGATAAGATTACTGAAAGTCTGACTCATAGGACAGTTCATGCAAAGATGGGTCACTGCTCCCACAGAGAAATGCAGAGAGATGCAGTGTTACATTTTTTCTTTTTCAACAGCAGTTTTAGGGTCATGACACATCGGTTGTTTTGCGCCTGCAGTAAACCTCCTCCAGTGCAACAACAATATGTCCGCAAATACCTTTGTAGGGGAGTAATTCTTAATCTCTATCAGTAAAAAGGCCATTCTGCCTTTTCCTGAATTTTGGCACAATTATGGAATTCACATCTACTGGCAGGGATTCAGACTTAAGTACAAAGGTATTTTCAAACATATTGTCACCCCACGCTGGGAGTAGGTTTAGCAGAGACTACAAAACCTACCATGTACCATCACCCAGTATTCTGATTCAGTAAAAACTGCCCTCTTTATTGGGCTATAGTGGGTATAGCTGGCTGAACATGAACTCCTGCCAGTTGAATGCATAGTTTGAGCAGCTGTGGTTGGCAAAATATAACAGATGTGATTATGAAATCCTTGGAAACTCACAGTACGCAAAAAGCAGATTTCAGTTGTGTGCTAGATATGTGGATCTTATAGTTGCCCTGCTGGATTAAATAAGAAACTTTGCCCTGTTGTCTTTTGGCAAATTGCAGACAGGGCTCTTCTTGTTATACATTCATTTTAACATCAAGATTTTGCTAGTTATACTGTGCAGCAATTGCACAAACACCTACTGACCACTGCTGCTCTTTCATCAGGCACAGATGAAGAAGACGAGGGAGATGACATGTTGCTTCTACACAGGAAAGAGTTCTGGTGGTTTCCCCACATGTGGAGTCACATGCAACCTCACTTGTTCCATAATGTCACCGTCCTTGCAGAGCAGATGAAACTCAACAAGCAGTTTGCCCAAGTACGAACCTCTTCACATATTCTACCAGTGGCAATTATACTCCAGTGTAACACTAACCATTTTCTTAAATCTTCAAGTTTGCAAACTCATGTGAGAAATCAATGCTTCCTTGTTGAGTTCAAAAAGCCTGCCATCATTCATATCACTACAGTTTTCTGCTTTTGGTATACATATAAAAACTGCTTTCCTTTCCCCATCTATTGCAATGTTGCTGCTGCTATCTTGGATCTTCTATAATGCCTTGCTTGGAAGATCCATTATGGTAGCCACAAAGTTGTACTCTGCAGGGAAAGTAAAAACTGGTAAATTGGGAAGGGTAGGGTGAGGGGAATATTGGTAAGAATTCTTGTAAAGTTTGTTTCCTTGTCCATTTATTATAGATAAATGAATTCAGGATGTGTGCAGTCTAAATACAAAACAGTGATATAAAAAACTGTGAACTCGGCTATCTCTCAAGCTGAATAGTTTCTGATTGTAAATAAGATTTATTATTAGAGAAAGGGAACCTTAGTAAACGCAACATAGTTTTAAAATATTATTGCATTTAAAGGAAAAGTAACACTAAAAAGTTTTAACTAAAAAATCTATTCTACCCTCCCCCAATAATTGCCCTATCCTGAAAACCATTTGTTATTTTGAGTGCTTTAGTAGAAAATACCTGTAAAAAACTTGGCTTCCTGTTATTTGAACAAAGGTGATATGGCAATGCCGGGGAAAGTATCAGGAGATGCATCAACTATCCGCGATCGATTGATCAAGCCTAGCCTGACTTTTTTTTTTTATACAACAAAAAACAATATAGCAAATAGTAGACAGGGGGTATTCATGTTACTAGCTATATAGAACTAAGTTGCAGTTATTTATTAGGATAAGGTTACCAGGAACACTTCTAATAAATTCATGTTGCAATTAAATTAAATTGCAATCAATGCAGCCCTTCTAGCTATATATTTATTTATTTATATATGGATAAAACATAAAGATAAAAAAATACAAATCAAAAACCTGATGTGCCAGGATTTTTTTAACATGGCATGCATTTTATCTGGATTTTGAAGTGATCCCTGGTAACCCTATATTAGGAAAACCTCAGTGTGGGTGGGTTTGATCAGCAAGAGCTTTTTTCTTTTTAACCATTCAAGGTTGGGGTTGAAATATATTGCTGAAATGTTTTCATTGCTGCCCCTCCCATAAGAGACACCAAATTAACCAACTTTTATTTGTACTAAGATGTTTCTTTTGCAGCATTTATGGTCTGCTCAGCATGCAAGCCATTGTTGCAACGCTCCCTTCAAGCCAAGTCTTAAGGATGCTTTTCACTTACAAACCATCTTACATAAGTGAGGATTAAGGATTTTATCCATCAAGCAATTTAGGAAAATTAAAAATGTATTCATTAGTTGAAGTCTTGCTGATTCCTGTGTTGCTATGGGCAACAGTGCATTGCTGCTGGCATGCTCACAGCCAGTAACAGGAATGTATTCCAAATATTAGAGCAAGAAAGAAATGGTGAAACAAAACAAAAATTTCTAGTATTGGGATTTTCACAGAAATAATTCTGACCTTGCACATTGACTTATTTCTTCTCTGGCTGGGAGTTCATTATGAAGGCATGATCTATAGAATAACTGGTAAAAACATTTTCTGAATAAAAATATTGGTAAATGTCTATCTTGACAGGTGAATATGGCAGGTACCCACGCTGGTTCCATCCCTACAGAAATCGCAGTACATTGTTGATCTTTATATTACAAGTACGGACTAATTGCAGTTCTGATAACTTCAAATTCCATATCTGTTAGGTAAAGGGACCATATAATTCAGACTAAACTGCTCCCATATCAACAGGATTGAATAGAAGTTCTAGAAGATGTGTTGACAAATCTGTATGTTCTGAACTTTCGAAAGAACAACAATAAAGAATAGATCACAAAAGGTCTATATCCAAAACTTCTCACTGTAATACTGGTGCGACTACCTTTGTCTTGTCCTAGGATATCCATTTTTGGTTACAGCTGAAAAATACATGAACAAAAAGCAAAATATAAAGCTAAATCTACTCTTGAGAGCAGCATCGCTAGGCATATGTTCTGATACTATAATTAGCATTCTAAGTAAATATAACCTTGGCAGCGCCAAGGAAAACTGTCTATTTATGCTGGACACAATCTAAAATTCCAGCCATGGAGAAAGTAATAATATATATAAAGGACTGCCGGGGTCAGTGACACCCAAGTGAAAGCTGGAAAGAGGCAGCAGAAGAAAGCTCTGTTATGTTCCTGTATGAAGCTATGGCTATCTCGGGCATTTTGTGGGCATTATAGGCACAAAACTCATAGTGGTTGCTAGTCAGCTTGGGGAATGTACACAGGGGTACGCACACAGCAGGATGGCAAGTACTTGATAATTAATATGGCAGCTTCCTTAGCCTTTCCAAACTTGCTTTTGTCTGCTGCTGTAGCATTTTTCTTTCCCTAAAATTATCTATTATTTATTTATCTGTTATTTATTTGATTATTGAAACTTCCCACCCTAGGCTTATACTCGAGTCAATAAGTTTTTCCAGGGATCTTAGGTAAAATTAGGTACCTCGGCTTATATTCGGATCGGCTTATACTCGAGTATATACAGTAATTAAGAAAAAAACTATACAAAATAAAAAAATGAAGACCAGCTTAAAAGTTAAGCTAAGAATAGACCTTTCTGGAAAAAGTTAAAGGTAAACTAACCCTTTAAGCAGCAATGTGCCAATTACATGTGCACTTTTGCATGAGTACAGAAAATTTGCACACATCCCCTAATTTTTGCACCTGCTGACACACCATACCATGATTCCAGCCTGCCAGTTATTTTCCAACGTATCTATAGGGTTGTAGCCCAAAAATAATGTCCCTTTAGCTTGCAGTTGTTGCACAGATATTTTGCAGTATAGATTCTCATGCAAGTGTTAGTTGACATGTTGGCCTACAGTAGTTTATTTTTCACCTTTAGACACCTTTTACCAGTTGCCACTGGACACCACTTGTAGATGTGACACGAAAGAATCCCAGGCCCAGTCTTTAACTTCATCTGACACTGGTCCATGGTAATTAGCCTGGTACTCCCTCTAGTGCTTGCTCTTTGTAAATTTGATGTCGCTCTAAGAAAAAGTGGTTAAAAAAAATTATGCTTTTTCTTATGTGGCAAGCCTGTCAATGTGTAGCAAATTTTTTTTTTTTAACACTGCATAATAAATCTGCCCCTTAGGCTGTTGTCTCATGGAGAGATATAGTCGCCTTTTGATAGTCTCTACTACTGTGGGTGACTAATCTCTCCAAAATGCCTTTACGTCGGCAATAATATGAATCTCTGGTGCAAAGGCCTATGTATGGCTTTGCTTTTATGAAGTTGTGCAAAGTTGCCTGCAGGAGGAAACTTTGTGCGACTTTGGAAAAGTGAAGCAATGCGTAGGCCTTTCCACTCATTCATATTGTTGCTGGTGGAAAGGTATTTTGGAGAGATTAGTCACCGGCGGTAGCAGAGATCTATCACAGGTGACTAAATCTCTACATGGGACATCAGCCTAAGGGTTGTGACAGACGGGGAGATTAGTCGCCGCGCAACAAATCTCCCTTGTCGCAGGCGACTAATCTTCCAGAAATGCTATCCCACCGGCTAGAATGTAAATCGCCGGTGGGATGGTATACGCGGTGCTGCGATTTGCCAAAGTCACAGGAAAATTTTTTGTTATATAAGTAGAACCTCACCATGCACACAAAAAACACACAATCAGTATACCTAAGCTGGCTGGCTAATTTAAAAATTGGGTGAGAAAAAGTGAAACCGGATGTGTAAGCTCATAATTCAAGCCACAATTTATCATGTGTATGTGTGTGTCAGATGGCATGTTCTACATGAGTGACTCCAAAGTGAGTTTCCAGCCTAGCGATGTGGAACTGTAATAAAGACCTAAAGACCTTACTACCCCTGATGAGCTGTGACCACACATGAACAAATTAGTCACTGTGAACCTGACCTAACAATGGAGCGGTGGAGTTTATTAAACCAGCACTTTCTTTTAAGAAAGTAAACACTTGGCCCTGTGCTTTAACAAGGCACGTTCCCAACAACCCTCAGATATATTGGCAATTGCAAAGTTATGGAACAGCTATGACCTTGAGTTACTTCTTGAAAACAACTTTATAAGTACCAGAAGTAATTGGAGAAGTGTCCTTTTTTTTCCCCCTTGCTTTTGTTTTCGATTACAATGCACAAGGTTCTTGTAACATACAAATGAATGCAAAGTGACAAATGCTCCCACCAAAATCTATCTTAGCTGGGGGTCTGTATAGTCTTGTCGCAATGCAGCCAATGTCCGCTTTCTTGTGCTCACCCCTCATACCTTCGCTTGTCTTTGATTAACTTGAAATAAAGGTGCACATGTTTGATTGCCAGCATAATTGTATGTATGTATCTTTTCATAACTTTTTTTTATTGACCAGAAACAATGATGACTGAAGTCACATTTGTCATTTGAATTATACAAAATTATCATCGTTAGTAATTTGTATGTTTAGGAGTCAGTCGAGAAAGGATACAAAAATAAGTAGAAAATTTAGAGTAAAACTTTGTTACAGGAAAAAAAGAAGGTATGTAGATTAAATGGACACCAGGTATGTCTGTTAAAAATTATATCACCCTGTTTTAAATATAGAAACCTTATATAATGCACTGTCAGGTATGTTGGATGTTATGGTATCTGGATATGTGGTGCAGTGTGCCAATATTTTGTTGTACTGCTCTTGTTTATTTTCATTCCACGCTGCCATTCTTTCCATTGATACTCTTGGATCCATTGCTAGTATTATTTGGTGGATATCTAAAGGGCCCCCTGTTTTCCAACCTTTTGCTATAAGTGTTGTAGTTGCGTTAAATATATGAAATTGATTTTTTTTTTCATGGATCTAGCCATCATTTCTGTCATAATGCCACTTCTGGTGTTTTTGGTAAAGTTGTAGTTCATTTGTTAACAATGTTACACCTGATGCCATAACTCCTTTAGCATAATTTTATTTTGTTTGCTTACTTATAGGAACATGGTATTCCTATAGATTTAGGGTATGCTGTGGCACCTCATCACTCAGGTGTGTACCCAATCCACAGCCAACTCTATGAAGCCTGGAAATCGGTATGGAACATCCAGGTAACCAGTACAGAAGAGTATCCACATTTAAGGCCAGCCCGCTTCCGGAGAGGTTTCATTCACAACAATATTATGGTAAGGAAACTTGACCTTTTAACACGTAAAGCACCTCTTATTGTTTAAAAGCAGTAATTCATTTGTTCAAGGATCTGTATCCATAAAGGATGCTATTCTCTTCACGCATTGAGGGCATACCTTACAGCAATTATTTCTTTGCATTCCTCACTTTATTGCCATTGTACTAGATAAACAGGCTTTTTATTTTTAATTTTATATTTTTCATTAAACAAACACACTTATATGTACTTTATTACTCTACCTTCTTTTTTGTTAGTTTAATAGTATACGTTAAATCGAGTTGCATGGCCATATAAAGCAGTGATCCCCAACTAGAGGCTTGCGAGCAAAATGTTGCTCACCAACCCATTGGATATTGCTCCCAGAGGCCTCGAGGCATGGCTTATTTTTAAATGTCTTTCTTGAAGGCAAGTTTTAGTTGCATAAAACCATGTGTACTGCCAAACAGAGCCTCCTGTAAGCTGCCTGTCCACATAGGGGCTACCAATAACCAATCACAGCCCGTATTTTGCACCCTTGGTACCTTTTTGCATGCTTGTGTTGCTCTCCAACTTTTATTACGTTTGAATGTGGCTCACAGGTAAGAAAAGGTTGGGTATCCCTTACATAAAGTCCCAAGACCAAAGATGAGGGGACTTCTAATAACCTCATATTTTACATCAGGGGGTCATTATTTATTGTAATACACAAGTTTCAGTGAGTCACAGCCCAAAACTTTTGTATTACAATCTTTACATTGTATCATTAAACACCATTTAGAACTAATGACATCTCTAAGCAATGTTTATAAGGATATAATTTACAGAATATTCATGGCTCTTGTGTATTGATGTATGTGTGTGTATATGTTTGTGTACTGCTGTGCCCTTCCTCAGGGACCAAATGCATAAGCATAAATACAATGATTTTACTCATATATATTCAGGATGAGTTGCATCTATAATATTTTGGATTCAACACATTACCAAATCCTCACAAGATTTGGCTGAATAATGAACCATAGAAAATAAAGGGGGTCATGATTTTTATGCATAATGTTTGTGATAAATGTGAAAATGAATAAACTTACCCTGAAATATTTGAACTCACCTGATTCCTGAATTTAGCTCATTAATATGGATCTGTTATCTGGCATCCTTTTGATCTGAGGTTTTCCATTGGTAATTTGGGTTACCATATGTTAAAACATTAAATAAACCCAATAGGATCCTTTGCCACGAGTACAAATGTATATGGCTTAGTTACCATCCAGTACAAGTTACAAGTGTCTTATTTCTGATAATAGATCCCATAAATGTATATACTAGCTGTTTGCATACAGGGTGCCCACTATGTACTCTTATTAATACTAAAGACATTGTAAAAATGTTCTCCTTGAGTGTGTTTTATCTTGTTCGCTTTCTCCTCTGGTGTCTGGTGACATCTTTAATCTGTTCCATACACAAATTCCCATCTATTCAGCTTTATGGCGTGTTTGTTTTTTCATTAAAGGGATTGTTCATCTTCAACTTAACTTTTAGTATAATATAGAGTGCTATTCTGCAATTGGTTTTCATTTTTATTTGTGGTATTTTAATTAGCTTTTTTATGTAGCAGCTCTCCAGTTTAGAATTTCAGCAGCTATCTGGTTCCTAGGGTCCAAATTTCCAAATTACTCTAACAACCACACTTTGATTTGAATGAGAGACTAGAATATTAATAGGTGATAGCCTGAATAGAAAGGTAAGTAACAAAATGTAATAATAAAATTGTAGCCTCACAGAGCAATAGATTTTTGGCTTCTGGGTCAGTGACCTCCATTTAAAAGCTGGAAAGAGGCAGAAGAAGGCAATTTAATAAAAAAAAAAATAAATAAACAATGAAATCGAAAAGTTGCTTAGAATTAGCCAATCTATACCATTCTAAAAGTTATTTTAAAGGAGGACAACCCCTCAGAATCCTGAAGCATATAAAGGGAAAGAAAAGTATATCCAACTAAACATGCAGAATTTTTTGCAGAAATGGTGATGCATTTTCTGAAGCATTATTCTAAAGCATCTCTGTTCATAGGTTTTACCACGACAGACTTGTGGGCTTTTCACTCACACCATATTTTACAACGAATACCCTGGTGGCTCCAAAGAACTTGACAAATCCATCCGTGGTGGTGAACTTTTCCTGACCGTTCTCCTCAACCCGGTAAGAGCCAGAATATGAACGTAACTGCAAGAAAATAAATGTTAACTCTCAGTCTAACTAAAGGGTATATGCTTTGTGCATACAACATTGCATTCTCTTCCTATGAGTGGATGGTACAGTATTGTTTGCCTCATTAGAAGGGATGGTTAGGCAACTTTTTTTTATTGATCATTTTATTTTGTTTATTACAGGCTATTGATTAATTTAATTATGTTGTAGGGGGAAGATACACAGCGATTTAGTCGCCACATGTGTCTTAGCCCTTAAATATAAATCATTAGGAAGCATCATGTACACTGTATGTATGGTAACAACAGGCATTGTGTTATCTCTGGCTCTTCCATTTATGTCAGTGGAAAACGATCTGTGGTGGTTAGGTGAATAACCTGTGTTCCATACCTCTTAAGGTGGCCACACACGTGGCGATCTGCG